>NC_142945.1:35692763-35717763 GCF_046866305.1 Octopus bimaculoides | reverse complement strand
GAGAGAGAGAGAGAGAGAGAGAGAGAGAGAGAGAGAGAGAGAGAGATACATATGTATATGTCACAAGATGAGTCTGCAGAAAATTTGATAAGAAGCTTGCCATACCTGGTAAGAAAATTGTGACATAGTATTAACGTATCTAAAAACCATTGGTTATTTCTATTAACAATTCAGAACCAGAAATGTCATCATCAACATCACCACCAGTAGTTACAACGAAAACTTAAAATCCAATTTTTTATGTTATTTTAAATTTGGATATTTCCAGGGCACAAATACTTCCTCATGCTATGTCATTTTTTTGAGTAGCTTAAATCTTCTCTAATTTTAGCAAACTGCATAAGTCTAGAGTTTCTTGGTTCACAAAAATCTCACATACATTTCAGTAATGGCTCACAACACATCTAATATTTAACGCTGGGGCATCTCTAGCAACTTGCTAAAAAAAAATGTACATCATTGTGTCAAGTATCTTCTACTATAGCCTGGTCTAATTAGGTGTAACTATAATTAAATGTCCACCCTATTTTAATGTATACTAGATACCTTTTTCAAATTTTGGCACAAAGCCAGCAAGTTCAAGTGAAGTCAATTATTTTAACCACAATGCTCAACTGGTACTTATTTTATTGACCCCGAAAGGATGTAAGGCAAAGTTGACCTTGACAGAATTTGAACTTAGAACAAAAGGATGGATGAAATGCTGCTAAACATTTTGCCCACCATACTAATGATTTTGCCAGTTTGCCACCTTAATGTATACTACATATTTACCACTCACCAGTTCATACCAACATAGTCATCTCTTGTGTACACACCTTTGATGTCCTGTCAGTTTCTCAAAATATTTGTGGTTAAATTTTCATTTAAGTTACTGCTAATCCAGGTGTACATACAAGTAATTTGGAAAAATTACATGGATTACAATGGATTATATTCATCTTAATTACCTCACTGGCTGAAGCAAACCAGATAAATTTACAGGAAAGTAGTGAATATGATAATATTGACACAGAAGGACATGATTAAAAAGTTGCTCTGCAACCACATTGGTTTCAGGTTTGATCACACTGTGTGGTATTTTAGGTATTTTAGGTATTTTAGGTATTTTAGCTGTAGCTTCAGGTTGACTTAGACATTCTGTGTGAAATAAGTGCAGTTGTGGCTGTGTGGTGAGAAGCTTGCTTCCCAGCCACATGGTTCTGGGTTCAGTACTACTGCATGGCACTTTGGGTAAATATCTTCTACTATAGTCTTGGGCCAACCGTGAGTGGATTTGGTAGATGGAAACTGAAAGAAGCTCATCATATATATATGTTTGTATCTATATCTATGTGTGCCTGTTTGTGTCTGTTTTTGTCCTCCATTCCTGTAACTTAGTGATTTGGCAAAAAAACACTGATAGAATAAGTACTAGGTCTAAAAAGAAATAAGTCCTGGTGTCAATTTGTTTGAGTAAAACCTTTTAAGGCATGGCCACAGTCAAATTATTGAAACAAGTAAAAGATAAAAGATAAGTGATGTATGCACGTGCCAGTGTATATGTGTGTGAGGTATGTATAAGTTATGCATTTGTGTGTGCATATGTGTGTGTGTGTGTGTGTGCATGTGTGTGTATGTGAATGCTTAACAAATATGTCTGAAAGAGATGTATGTGTTTGCATGTGTAAATGATGCATGTGTTGATGTGTAAGATCTATATGTGTGTTTGCTTGTTAAATGCATGAGATACAAATGCACATGTAACATGTATGTTTGTAGGAGTTTTGTGATGAATATTTATGCCATGACATGTATTGCTTAGCCCCATGTCTGCCCTGATCAAGCAAACCTTTCATCACAGCATGTTAACTTGGACCAACCCATCTTTTCAGAAATATCTAAGACTACATTCCCCAATGTATTTTGAACTTATGTAAGACAGGTAATATGTGATTTGAGGAAGATTAAGTTGCTATTTCTAGCAAGGTGGGTGACCACAAAGATGTCTCCTCTTTAGCTCTTTTGATGAGTATCTTTATAATATGTTGTATATGTGCACATATTTGACAATGGGATGTGTGTGTGTGCGTGAAAGTTGTCTTTGCTGTTGTTGTTATTGTTAAGCTCTGAAATCAACATCCTTTGAGCCCCCATATGATCAAAAACATTCCATCTGTAAGCAGTCCATCTTTTAGAGGCATCAAGAACAACATTATATTTTTACCATTTTCTTTTTGTATGAATGTTGTCAGATATGATTTCAGAGAAATTTGGCTGCTGTCTCTCCCTTTTTGACATGAATGTGTAAAATGCATGTGTACATGTATTTATGTGTGTGTGGCATTTATGTGCAGTAGGTCTGTATCTGTATATATATATATATATATATATATATATATATATATATATATATATATATATATATATATATAAAATATATAGTAAGGCGTATGTATGTTTAACATATTGTGTTCACTGACATTTCGTGGCACTAAGGTGAAATATTACAGTATTCCAAACTTTTAAAATATATTTCTTATTAAGCAATACAAAACATTGAATCAGAAGTGATAAATATCTATCCAGAAAACCACCATTACTGACCAATAGCCAGTTAAAATACTGAAAATAGTGGTCAAGCCAATATAACTATATATTAATCTTTCACCTGTATCCTCTCTGCCAAGCCAAACAATAACCCATTTATCATTTCTACCACCCAATCCCTTTTATATAATTTATCACAATCATGGCATGCAATTTCTGGGTTAAAAGACTTCCCAGTGATTAACCTTACTCCATCCTTTCCCCGTAAGTTCCAATTTGCATGATTTTTGTTTGCCAAGTGGTATTTTGTGCAACTGCACTTTGTTCAATTGCTTTCAATTTTCAAACCAAGCAATAATAATTTGAAGCTCGATCTTATAAATATGTTTGAAGGGACGTTTTCATGGAATGACACACTAGGCTCAACAATTCGTGCACGCAAAGATTAAATCTGACAGAATGATTGAGCATCACACAAATCTCAACCCTAGATTGTTATTCTGCAAGTTGATTTCATGTGAAGAGAGACATGATGATATTTTTCAAAGAGAACCAATTTAAATTTTGGACACAAGTCACAGAGTTTACTTCCCAGTTCTTCTGTCAAAATCATAATTATTTTTACTTCTCATTTTGCATTCATAAAATTTGAATAACTGAGATATCTTTTTAAAATACCATTTGTTCCATCTTTGCTGAGAAAAATTGAAAAATATAACAGATATATAATATGGTTAGATGCAGTCAGTGATACAGTGCTACTAAACAGTTTGCTGATGCTTACAATGCCAGAAGTTGGCAATAGAAAGAGATAAATTCTATTGCATTTGTATAAAAGGTGGCTGAATGTAAAACTTTCACACATCTCACTTGTTAAGCTCCTCTTGTCAGTAACAGAAATATAAGTATTGCAGTTTACTAACATTGTCCAAATCCCTTTGACATCATAACACTTGTCAATTTAATTGAAAAGAAATACAGTGAGACACACTGAGATATTCCGATTTTACTTTAATTTTTTTCTAAGACTATACATGCAGAGTATTAAGATCCATTTCTCACTGTTTCTCCTAAACTGAATGTGTGTGTGTGTGTGTGTGTGTGTGTGTGTGTGTGTATGTACATGTATGTACACACATGCATACAGAGAGAGAGAGAGAGAGAGAGATAAGTACATGTGTGAACAAGTCTGTGTATGCGTGCGCTCATGTATTGTGTTTTTAGAGCTGAAAAACATCACAGATAGTTATGCTGTGTCTATAAATGTTTCATAAAATGTATTGTTTGAAAATTTCACTTGTCTGATGATTGGTTACAGGGATTTTTAGCTTTAATAAAAACACTACATTTTATTCTACCTTTGGCATTTGAAAACTATATTCTCCGCCTTGTTTTGCACCTATGTGCTAAGCATATGAATGTGTATATGTGTGTGCATTTTTATACACACACACACACACATGCATCTAGTAAACAAGACTAAAACAAACTGATATTTCAGGTTATCTCTACATGTTTCCATAACAAATTTCTTCAAAATATGAATATAGATGGATAACTTAAAAGGTAACAACATTATGTAAGTTTGTATCTTCTTAAGCTGCCATATCTTGAGGTGATACACTGCTGAATATTTTCAAGTCATACACCACCATATATTTTAGCAACATGTGACAACTCCATGTAGAGATTTATAGTGCAGGTGCACTTAAGCATACATGCTCTTGTCCACACATCAATTTAAGTAAAGCATTATCTTTCATATATATTACCATAAGGTTAGATATGCTAATATCTTATTGTGACTCCAGATTTTGAAAACCTTGTTTCAGGGTAACTTGCTGGTTTTGTTGATACTGGCAAAAAAATTCCCTAACAGTCATTAACTCCTGCTTAGATAAGGAACTAAAATAGACACTCTCTGCCTTTCAAAGAATGCATACATTAACTTGGCTGACCATGAAATCAAGAAGGATGAAAGACAAAGTCGACCTCAGCAGAATTAGAACTCAGAACGTAGTGGCAGGCAAAATACCACTAAGAATTCCGTCCAGCATGCTAATGAATCTGCCAGTTCACCACATTGATAATAATAATTGCTGGCTTAAATATTTTCATCCACTGATGAATTCTTCTCATTTGTTAGGTTTTTCTGTAAATCTCAGCTTTCTTCATAGAATTGTCACTAAAATATTTGTTGGTGAATCACTTGAAGAAATTGCAATTTGTAAAAATACAAACTTACATAATATTACCAATTATGTGATGCAACTGTACCTGTATTTTGAATAAATATGCTATTGAAACATGCTATACATTTATAAATTTACAGGTGGTAAGATAAATAACCGGACAGTTATAGCTGGATAAATAGTTGCATTTTATTTTATTGATCTGTGAAAGGTTACTTGGTACAAAGGTATATACATGAGTCAAGCATATGGAATTACATAACTGAGAGAAAATACAGGCAAAAACATGAAAGCTAAACATAATAATAAGGTTTACTGAACTCTTATTCAGCTACATAAAAAGGAAAAAAATGCTAAAGAATTTAGAACGTAAAACTGTCCTAAACCATCTCAAGGTATTATTATTAGTAGTAGCAGTATTAAGGTAGCGAGCTGGCAGAATCGTTAGCGTGCTAGACAAAATGCCTAGCGGTATTTCGCCTGTCACTAAATTCTGAGTTCAAATTCTATCGAGGTCAACTTTGCCTTTCATCCTTTTGGGGTCGATAAAGTAAGTACCAGTCATGTACTGGGGTTGATGTGATCAACTTACACCCGACCCACAAATTTCAGGCCTTGCGCCTGTAATAAGAAGAATTATTATTATTATTATCAATGTGGTGAACTGGCAGATTCATTAGCATGCTGGACAGAATTCTTAGTGGTATTTTGCCTGCCACTACGTTCTGAGTTCTAATTCTGCTGAGGTCGACTTTGTCTTTCATCCTTCCGAGGTCAATAAAATAAGTACCATTTGAACACTGGGGTCGATGTAATCAACTCATCCCCTCCCCCAAAATTGTTGCCCTTGTGGCAAAATTTGAAACCATTATAATTATTATGATTAAAGCGGTGAGCTGGCAAATTCATTAGCACGCTGGACAAAATGCTTAGTGGTATTTCACCCATTGCTATGTTTTGAGCTCAAATTCCGCTGAGGTTGACTTTGCCTTTCATCATTTCAAGGTCAATAAATTATGAACCAGTGAAACAGTGGAGTCAATGTAATTGACTTATCCCTCCCCACAAATTGCTGCTCTTGTGACAAATTTTGAAACTATTATTATTATTACTATTATTTTTTAAGCCAGGCAGAATCGTTAGCATGCCAGGCAAAATGCTTAGTGTCATTTTGTCAGTCTTTATGTTCTGGCTCTCATCCTTTAGGGGTACATAAGATAAGTACCAGTTTAGCACTAGGGTTGATGTAATCGACTTACCCCCTCCCCACCAATGTTATTGGTCTTGTACTAAAATTTGAAACCATTATTATTATCATTAAAGTGGTGAGCTGGCAGAATCGTTAGCATGCAGGGCAAAATGCTTAGCATTTTGTCCATCATCACATTCTGAGTTCAAATGCTACCAGGGGCGACTTTGCCTCTCATCCTTTCTGGGTCGATAAAATAAGTACCAGTTGAGCACTGGGGGTTAATGTGATTGACTTACCCACTTCCATGCAAATTTCAGGCCTTGTGCCTCTATTAGAAAGGATTATTATTACAATTATCATCATTAAGGTGATGAGCTGGCAGAATTGCTAGCATGCTGGACAAAATGCTCAGCAGCATTTTGTCCGTCTTTAAATTTTGCTGAGGTCAACTTTACTTTTCATCATTTTAGGATCAATAAAATAAGCACCAGCTGAACTCTGGGGTCGAAGTCATCATCTAGCCATCTCCTTGGTGGTGGTGGTGGTGGTGTTAGTGATGAGCTTGCCAAATAATCAGAGCTTCAGAAAAGTTCTTCATGTTACTTGTTCTGGCTCTTGACATTCCAAGTTCAAATACCACTGAGGTCACAGTAGGAAACTGACTGAATTGATATAATCTATATTTCATCAATTATATATCTAGTTGATTTAATCAAGTATACTATACCACACCTGTAAATCTATGATATAATGGCATAGTAAGAAATCATTATCATGAATAATATGCATAATTATAACACAATTTATATCTGCTTCAAATTTCATGAGACTATTTTGTTAGCCTATTCAGTTAGTCAATTTAGAAAAGCTTTGTAAGACTACGTTAAAAGTGAATAAGTAAGAGAATTCATAATGTCTAAATGATTGCTGGAAGAATGAGTTAATTAAATAAAATTGATTATTGGAGGATCTGTGATTGCAGGCTAATTATATTTGACTGCTCTTTCAATGTTTACTGAAATTATGATAATATTCATTATTGTAGTATCTACTTATATCCTTCTATAGTTTGAGCATGAGTTGACAAAATGTTTTAGCAGGCAGAATTCTTAGCATTCTGGGCATAGTGCTTCATGGCATTTTGTCCATCTTTATGTTCTGAGTTCAAATTTTGCTAAGGTCAACTTTGCCTTTCAACATCTCAGTCGATTACATCAACTCCAGTAATAATCAAGTATTGCAGCCAATATAATAAACTTACCCCCTGCTAAGAAATAGCTGGCCTTGTATCAAAATTTGAAACCAATATTTCAGGCTCAATAAAATAACTAATAATCTAGTGGTAGGGTTAATTTTGCCGACTGCATTCATCTTTCTAAAGTTCATTACCACTATTCTGAATTTAAATTCTTTCACACCTTGGAGACAGAAGATACCATTGCCTTTTATTCTCCCGTAATTTGAAGTATAAATACTATTAACATACAAGAACTGATTCAATCTAATTTAGCTCCCAGCATTATGAGGTTAGTTATAATTTTTTAACATGCTTCCAGTTTGGTTTCCATGTAGAGTTTAATTCTCCTCAATCCCAATATTCCTGGAAACAATCTTTGGTGTAGGTAAAAGTTCTTTTCACCAATATGTCCTAAATATTTCTTTTTCCAAACTTCTCAACAATCTTACTCAATCATATCTAAACTTGCTTTTATGACTACCTTTTCTTACAAACCAGTTCAACAAACTTATCAGTTAGCTGTTTGGCTGTCTTCCATTCATAATAGACATTGATTCCATTCTCAGTGACCATAAATTGGTCCTTATTTTTCTACTTCACTAATACTATTTTTCTATATCTTAATTTATCTAATGAGTTCTCCTTACATAACTTCCTATCTTGATTACATACAGTATAGAGCTATCTTTCTATAATTCAAATACTTTACAACTTATTTCTTATCTTTTCTTACCTCTTTGCATCATTGTTGTTTTAGTAATCAATTGCTTAAAAATCTGTTTGCTTCCTTAATCTACATTCTCATTGATCACAAACTCAATGGTAACAGTTCTTTTTTCAATCTATATTAATTATTCTTAGGTATTACTTGTGCCATTGTATGCACTAAGTAACTTCTAACACCTACATTGTCTACTTTTGATAAATGATTTGGTATGATTTGATTGGCAAGTTGCTTGAGTCCTTTGTCTATTGTTCAGTCAAATTTAGAAGTACATTCAATTCTGACTAGGAAAATACCCTTCAACAAAATTTCTCTTGTCTAGAGCACTTCTTAAGATTAATGCTGTTGTTTTGGTCTCTTATGACACCTCCCAAATACAAATATTTTGTCTTTAATGTTTTTAGTCTGAGAGATCCACATAGACAGTAAACACATATCACCAGGAACGTGACACTAGCAAACTGTTGGAGGAGGAGTAGAAGGAGGAAGGTGACATTAACAACAAGACAATTTCATACACTATGGATGAGTATAAGACAGTGTAGTTACAACACGAGTTGCAATGTCTATTAGCTATTTCTTAAAGTGATTCCAGTTCTTTTCTGCTCTCTGGGAATATTACTTCCAATATTTTCTTCAGAAATGTATCCTTTGGTTGAATACCCTGTTTGGAGATATTATATCCTAGAAAGGTCAAATCTTCAGTACAAAAGATATTCCTCATGTCATTAGTAGCCATATGATGGGAGGTGAGTTTCTTACAAAATGCCTTTAACTATGTGTTCCAGGTTATCAGTGGTGCAACCATCAAAGCAAATGTCATTTTACCAAATTAGTTAAACAGTGATATCTAAAACAGTTATAGTGGTGACATCTAATGTATTTTTCATGGCACACAGAAATACAGTGCTTACTGTTTTTATACAGTATGGCAATGCATCTGATACCTGAATCCAAGGGGAGTATTCACCGTTGTTACTTCCTGAGCTTTAACAGAACTTAGGATTTGATGGCTAACTCAAACCAAACCAGTCTTTGCAAAATATTTCAAACCTGTCAAATTCTGTGTGATTCTGTCTCAGTATCTGACGTAGGCTGAGAATCAGAACATACAATAATCCCTCGACTATCACGAGTGCTACGTTCCAAAAACTATCAGATTAATGTAAAATTGTTTTTATCTTAAATGAACATAAAAACAACCATTAATATAATCTTTCATTACATCATGGTATTAACTCCAGTGAGTTTTGCTTCAAAGTCAGAAAATATGCCTTTCAACAATAATAATCTTCTGCTTTGGTCTCATTGAGGACATTATAATCTCCGGGAAGTTCATTTTCTCCAGCATATCAGGGTACCCCATCACAAAGACACTTCTAATATTCTCAGTCCTTGCTTTAGATAAGAAGAGATCAGTTAATACTTTACTATCATTAGAGCTTTTGAGCTTCTTTGTTCTAGCAGAGGCTTGCTAATAGACATCTTAACCAGTCAAATTGAGATCAGGCAGCATTAATTTTCTATATCCTAACATCCTATTGCTAACACCTTTGTTATATCATCAATTAATGAAAATTATTATTGCCAAATAGACTGTATGTCTATATTTTCCCAGAAAGGGGGAGGGCTTGTTCAAGAACATTAAAGTAGTCACAAAGCAAAGTGTTTATCAAAATAAAACAATAGACTCAAGTCCCCTTGCTTCCACTGGCCTGAACTGAATAACAAAATAAAACTGCAGTCACATGCATCACATATCTAGCAGCCTAGTCTTCATCGCATGACCACTGGATTGGGTCACATGATACTGTCATGTAAAACGCAAACTACAATAATACAACACTACTACTACTACTACAGTGTATATGCAATTGAGCATGGCTTGGTAGCATGTACCAAGCTTTCGCTAGTTGCTTTAGGTGCCTACATAGTAACAAACAAACATAGATACCACTTGGCCCTCTCACCTTTAACCCAGTGGAACATCTGAGATGTGATAGCAGTCTCTTCTGCCAAACTGCTAAATTGCAGGGACATAAACACACCAGCACCAGTTGTCAAACAGTGGTGGGAGACAAATACAAACACAATGATACACAAACATAGATTTATATATATATGGATTTTTATGTATTCTTTCTCCCACTTGGATTTGAAATGTTGCCACAATTATAATGTCTATTCTACTGTTATTTTCTGCATTTCCGTGCAGCTGAAGATTGCTCTTCATATTGCATTTAATGTAATGCTCGCATTACTTAAATAAATGGGGTAGCATGAAACGTGCGTACTGCAATCACCTTTGAAATCCGTGTTGCTTATTTTGAATATATATATATATATATATACATCTGTGTACTTCCTTTAGTTTCTGTCTACCAAACCCATAAGTGGAGGCACAATGGCCTAGCGGTTAGGGCAACAGACTCGCGGTCGTAGGATTGCGGTTTCGATTCCCAGACCAGGCATTGTGAGTGTTTATTGAGCAAAAACACCTAAAGCACCACGAGGCTCCGACAGGGGGTGGTGGCAAACCCTGCTGTACTCTTTCACCACAACTTTCTCTCACTCTTTCTTCCTGTTTCTGTTGTACCTGTTTTTCAAAGGGCCAGCCTTGTCACACTGTGTCATGCTGAATATCCCCGGGAACTACGTTAAGGGTACATGTGTCTGTGGAGTGCTCAGCCACTTGCACGTTAATTTCACGAGCAGGCTGTTCCGTTGATTGGATCAACTGGAACCCTCGACGTCGTAAGCGACGGAGTGCCAACAACAACCAAACCCATTCAGGTCAACCCGAAGCTATAGTAGAAGACACTTTCCCAAATTGCCATGGAATGGAACTAAACTCTAAACTGTGCAGTTGGGAAGCAAACTTTTTACCAAACATGCCGACTCCTGTCTATATACATGTGTGTGTGTGTGTGTGTGTATGAGAGAGAGAAAGAGAGACAGACAGACAAAGAAGGGGACAGAGTTGAAGAAGTTGGTTGAAATATGTACATTCTGAAAGAAATAGAAACAGTACAGACAGACCAATGGAGAATGGTAATCAGATTTAGTGAAAGAGAAATTCCTCAGCCATAGAACAGTATTTCAATCTATGGAACTTCATTGAATCTATGAAACTGTATTCAATGTGTGAAACTAAATTCAATGTATGGAAGTAATGTTTGACCAGCATCCCTTGATGATAGCAACACATTCATCTTTCTTACAGAACTTGGATATTTTTGATAAGCAGACAAAATCTCAGAGCCATAAAAATCCAAAAGATTCTGGAAGTTATAGCACTTGATAAAGCAATACTTTAAGAACTACTGAAAGCTAGTGTAAGACAGTGAATAGTGGCATTAGTATGTCAGTGGTGTAATGCTACTAGTGATAGTAAATAACCAATAGTCTCGCCTATTTGAATAAAGAAAAAATACAATACCTGTATTCATATAAATACATACACATTATATACGTTGATTGATTTAAAATAAAATAAATTATGACTGAATCAGATGACAGAATCAGCAATAGTCAAGTACCAAGGGATGGTATTAAATTGATTACACCTCTTCACCAAAATTTCTTCTATGAGTAAGGAGAGTAATTCTTATTCATAAAGTAATAAATAATTTTGTTACGGTTTAGTCTTACATAAAATCTGAATAAGCAGAATAAGGTTCAAAGACATTTACTCCCACCATGACCATTTCATCTTGAAGCAGTGTGTCAGTTTTTTTTAAAAAAGAAAGTAAAGTATAAAGTGAGGGAGATTTGTGTGCTATTTCAGGCTGGTCGAAAGATTACATAGAAAAAAAAAATGATGATATGTACCAATGTCGGTGTGTACCAAGTAGCGTTGTGTGTATAAACTAATTACACAACAAGTATTTACACTTCCACTACATATTGTGGTTGAAAGGCATGTTGAAGGAGAAAGCAAATATGTAATGATAATTCAGATGCAAATATTCATTTTGCAAAATCACCATGTTATTCTCTCACATGAGCTTTCTGTGTGAGTAAGAATATGTGAGAGAGAAAGAAAGTATGCATGCTTGCATGTATGTATGTATGTATGTATGTATGTATGTATGCATGGATGTGTGTAGACTAGTTCTTTGTTTGGGGTAAAGGCATGCGTTATTTACAGAACAGAAATGATACTGTGCAAAGCCTTTCATCACAGATATTGCTTGATTTTTGCATCTCTATAATGTTTGGCATACTATGCCTTATTGTAGCTGAAAAAGGCAAAACATTCAATGAAAAAATTCCATGATGGAATGAAAGCACGAGTTAGCATGAGTGGTAAGCTCTCTGAACACCTGCTGCGAGAGGCACCCATTATTGTCATATCTGAGCAAAAGAGTATAGGTCCCTAGCAAGACTGAAAAGCCACATTCATACTGCTTTAAGAGAACAGTCAAGCAATGGCATTGGTTTGGAATACAGATGAAGCCATCATGCATGTATATATGCATGTGTGTGTGTGTGCACGCACATGTGTGCATGTATACACACATACATATATATACATACAAACAAGCATCCTTTAAAAAAATCGAAAATGTATAAACTGTGTGAATTTTCCCTCTATAAATTTTTTTTCACTACAGCTCACTATTTGGGGAAAATCTCATCAAAATTCTTTTTTACTATAATATATTATCCAAAATGTAAAGTATTATATATCCATCACAGCTGATCTTACCAATCAGTTCCATGCTAGGAATACAATGGAGTGCTAGGTAACCATTCGATTATATAACCTTACTCTCATCAGAATTAGCCAATATGGAAGGGAATATGGCAACTGACTTATGGACTTTTAGAAGACTCATGCATATATATATATATATATATATATATATATATATATATAAACACACACACACACAACACACTATATTCCAGGCAGATAATCAATTTTCAAGCCTTTATTAATTCAAATACAAATAAATAAATAATTATCACAACGTGCATCGCTTATTGGAGACACTTTGCCATTTAATTGAGTCAGTTACTATTGGATGTCACACATGTGACATATCAAATGGAAGTCATTACAAAATGATAAATAATTCAAGGTTTACTGACTTCTCTAGAATATGACAAGTCATGTACATTGAATTCTAGAAGACTTGATTTAATGTGTTACAGATTACATTTAAAATGCTATGTAGAAAACTCTCTAGACAATATTTAGGTAATCAGTTTTAAAGAGGTACAGATGATTCTTAGAATGCCACCAAGAATCTGTCATGCTAGCTGCTTAAGTGTCACATGAAGAATGTTTGTTTTAAATTGCTGTAGATGACAACTACTATACTGACTAAAAACCATTTAGATTAAAGGTTCTCAACAGAGGCCAGGAGCAAAGGAGCACTAGGGGTGGCATTAAAAGACTTGGAGGCACTAGGATGCGTGGTAGATCCTCGACTGTGGTAAGTTTAATTTGAAATTAATGAGGAGCGGCCATATTTTCACATCTCTGTGACAGTCAGTTCAAAAAAACTATGTCTTTTAGTTTCAAATTTTCAAAAACTTAAACCACTTTTTCCACTATAGCGACACCAAGCAAATTCCTGGTACCATGTGTAACTTGTGTTGCTAAAGTGAAAATCCCAAAACAAAAACAAAAACAAAAAAAAAAACAGACAACTAAAAACAAGACGGCAACAAGAAAAAAGTCATGAATAAAAGCGAAAAGCTGAATGAGTGTGTATGTGTGTGTTTGTGTGCAAATATATAAAGAATGGTCACCAAAATTTTGGAATGAACAAACTGGCTTTTGGGAGCGGCTGATAGGTATGTATTTGTGTATGTGTGTGTACGTATGGGTATGTTTGTATGAATATGACTGCTTGTGATGCCGTTTTGAATTCCTTTATGCGATTGAACTTAAACTGACCCGTGGCTATTAAAGAGCCAAACACACACATGCACACACATTTGTTTTAAGTTTTTGGTACCCATTTGAACTGGGACCAGACACAAGATAACATGCTAGGTCATGTTTTGAAATTTTAATTTTGAATTTGTTTTAATTATAAAATTACACCTCAGCTAAAAACATTTTTTGGCTTTTGGAAAACAGAACCTTTTCTTTCTCTTTCTATATTTTTTGTTAAGTTAGAATTTCTCTGTTTTGGTCAGGATTTTCCAGTTACCTGTGTCACACAATGGACAGAAGCATTAAAAAAATATTAAATTCATAGAAGCGAACAAAATCAAAAATATTAATTTTAATCGTAATGATGGAGAGGAGTAAACATTTTCCCTTTCCTTAATACTACCAAGAGCATAGTATGTATATATATATATGTATATATATATATATATATATATATATATATATATATATATATATATATATATGTATATACATATATATGGCATAACTACAGAATTCTGTGTCCCTCCCCTACCTCTGACTTTGGATGATCATAACTTTCAGAAAAAGGGATATTTTTAATGAATTTTTCTATGAATATGTTTTATATCATGTAGATTCCGAATATACAAAATTTTTTTGGGGGGGAAAGTGTTTAAGGAGGGAGTGAGGTGGGGAATTTCCAAAAAATCACCAGAGTCCACTTCAGTTCATCTTAACTGTCAAGAAAATGGATAGGGGTGTTTCGGAACAAGTTGTCCATATTTCTTTCATTTTCTCCGTTTTCTGCATTTGTGCATCCGTAGATTTCTACAGAAGTAACAAACAAGCAATGAAGGCAAATGAAGCCCTCACCAGAAAATCTCGTTATGCTAAAAATAAAGCTAAAGGTCTGGTAAACAGAAATATGTCATTAAGACGACTTATCTGTTGCATACGATTTTTTTTTACTTTAAGTAAATTCCCAGGTAAACATTTCTAATAGAAAGGCAGAGGACACCAGAAGCAAAACTAAGGAACATACACGCACAGTTAAATATAGAAGTTCAAAGTATAATTTGTTGCATAATCTCTATAATAAACATGATATTAAATTGAATAAGTCCCTGATTGAACTTTTTTAATTACTTGTGTGTGCGTGCGTGCGTGCGTGTGTGTGTGGTAGAAATCTACAGATGCACAAACACACAAAATGGAGGAATGGTTCTCAAAGTGGGGAATGGTTCTCAAAAATAACCCCCAATTATTTTCCTCTAAAATTCCTATGTCCTTGGAATCTACATAGTCGCAGGTATATTCATAGAGAATTTCATTAAAAAATATCCATTTTCTTGAAAGTTAAGATGAATTGAAGTGGACTCCAGTGAATTTTTCGGAAATACCCCTCTTAAAACACTTTCCTCCCAAAATTTTATATATTCAGAATCTACATGCTATAACACATATTCGTAGAACATTTTATTAAAAATTATCCATTTTCTGAAAGTTATAATCATCCATAGTCGGTGGGAGGACACAGAAATCTGTAGTTATATATGCATATATGAATGGGTGGAATTATAATGTAAGCATGTGATAAAACCCCTCATAACTTCTGTGATTTTACGAATTTTTACAAAGTTTTTTCGATTCAATCTTCTGCATAATGGAATTGATATGATTGTGCCCCCCCCCCAAAAAAAACCAAAAAAACTCCCATCTCAACCATTCTTTTCTTTTTTAAATTTGTCTTTTTAAAATACGGACAGTCCAAATCTACCATTCATTTCTCTTTATAATTTCCATATAATTCTTAAATACTTTTATGGAAGAAAGTCAATTGACGGTGTTCACACTTTTTCACATAATCCTGGACTTTATATGTGAAATGCCAGTGACATGCTGCATGTCCATCAGCAATATTAGCAGACTGACAGCCGTGCAGTGGTACAACATATAGTCCAAGTAGATGAAAGCCTTCTTTTTAAGAGGGAAAATGAAGTTGTCAGAGTGGTGAAGAAGTTTTGGATACTTGTGAGTATCGTAACCGATGGTGTGCCAGTTTTTTATGCGTGCATGCGCATGTATAAAGATATAATTAAAACAATACATATATATACACACAACAAAACCTAATGATGTGAATTTTCTAAAACTCCTCTTCACAAACGGTTTTCACAATTAATTCCAATTCCATCGGAATCTACATGATCTGAAGCATATTTGTAGAAAAGAAATATTTAATTTTCTTAAGGTTATGAAGAAGCAAATCTTTGGGTCACAATTGTGTAGATATGCCAAAATATTTTTATATATACAAGGATGTATATAAAACTCTGTAAAAATATATGTCTGTGTATATATTTGTATGTTTCTGTATGCATTTATGCATGTATATGTATTTAGTTTCAGAAGGTATTAGAATAATGGAATAAAAGTCAGTCATAATAAGAGATCTCCCAAAAATCTATTTCCTTAATTTTTAACTACTGTTTCTGGCACACATATTTACGCAATTTTGATTTTGAAGTATTCAAAAAATTATTTGGAAGTCGTTATAAAGAGAAACGGATGGTAGATTCAGACTGTCCATATTTTAAAACACCGAATTAAAAAAAAAAAAAATTTGTTTGTGTCAAATTTTTCTTCCAGAAGTTCATGGCTTCATAGAAATAAGCATGGTAAACTGCATCAAGATAACCAATTGTCAGATTTTCTACTTCCTTTTGAAAAATGCAGATTTTGTGAATGAAACAAACCAGATCCTGGATAAGAAATGAATGTTTAGTATGACAAATTTTCAGATTTTTTACGTCATTTTAAAAGGGGGCTGATTTTGTGACTCAAACTAACTAGATCCAAGTACAGTGAATACCATCCTCCACAATTTGTTGCTCATATGAAGTACATATGTATTTCAACAATTTCTACCAAATACACTCACTTTCTTGAGCATATAGCTATTTTGATAAGGGAAAGGGTTGAAATGATTTCATCAACATTTACTTATACCAAAGATCATTCTTTCGATAGACAACACATTGATCTCATAAGTGTCACATGGTGGAAATAAATGCAATTACCAAACTTTCAATTCATTATTTCAGCTTGTTTTGCATTTCAATTTGTACATCTGTACTCCTGACTGCATACAAGTGCATATGTAAAACGACATCCTTTATTTTTTTATCATTATCTGCTGATATCAAAATAAGTAGTGTATTGAAAAATAGAAATATGTCAAAAGGGGTCCTTTGGCAAAATGGGTTGAGAACCTTTGATTTAGATGACATCAACAAAGTGCCATAAAATGACATCAAGAATGCCATCTAGATGACATGTAGACAGTTTGTTTTAAAATGTCACAAAATGTCATGAAAACGCAGGTCAACATAAATGTGCTATGTTCGTGAAATATATCATACAGTACTAAATAGGAGTTATTATATATTGAGAGATGCATTAAGATTTGATGCCTTAAGAGAACATGAAGTCGTTAATTTACAAGTTGTCAATTTTGCTAACAAGAATGCTATGGTAACATATTTTAAACAACTGGCAAATAAACTGAGACATGAAACTACAATGAATGTTAAGACAATATGATTGTTCCTATGTTTATCATAATAATATGTTTGGTACATCCATGAATCAAACAACAAATTATATCCTTGAAGCAATTGAAGAAAATCTTCCAGCATTATTCTCATCAACTCGAGAGATTCTTAACAGGTTTCAACTTTTACAAGCAAGTTCGTCAGCATTGGTGAGAAATTAGCCAGGCTTTTCAGAACTGCTTCATTCTTGCTAGTTTGTATATATTTATGTATGAAGATGTTAGACATGGCTGATGGGGGAAATGATAATATTTGGGAACTACAGCTGTTACAAATAATAAATTCCTTCTTTATCATTAAATTAAATATTTGTAAGATTTGTAAATATGCGAAATGTTTTTTGAGAAAATATTCTTGTCCAAATATATATTGTTTCTAAGTGTTTTCTTGCTCAGTAAACAAAAGTTTGCTTCTGGCATTATCTCTCCTTAATTCTTAACATAAAATCTTTGTATAATTGGACCAGTTGCTCAGTTGGGCAAAAGTATTCTTGTTTAGATTTGAACAAATTGAATGGAATTGAATAGATATATATATATAAATATGTGTACATATGCGTATGTATAACATACTTTTATATACATGTATCTTTGTGTGTGTGTGTGTGTGTGTGTGCATGTGTTTGTTTGTGTGTGAATGTGTGTAAGTATGTGTGTGTGTGTAAATAAACATGGACATATATATGCTTTCACATACACATACTTATATGTACAGGCAATTCCATTTAATTTCTTTACATCTTATCAACAAGTAAAAAAGACTGTCTTAAAATTAAGAGAGTGTGTATGTGTGTATGTGTGTGTATGTGTGTATGTGTGTGTATGTGTGTGTATGTGTGTGTATGTGTGCAAGGTATTTAAAACATGATAAAACAACACATATATCTGTTTTGAGAAACTCAAGCATAGCTGTATGGTTACAAAGTTCACTTAATAACTATATGGTTCTTTGTTTCGGTTTAGTGTATGGTACTTTAGGTACATGCATTCTAACCAAGTTAACCAATGCTATGAGCTTAAAATTTAGTAAACTGTGTGGAAACCTGTCTGACATACACATGTACCTGCCTACCTACCTACATACATACATATATACTACCAACATTTAACATCCACATATATATGTATATATATATATATATATATCTTTATACACACACACACACACACACACACACACACACACACACACACACACACACACACACACACACACACACACATATATATGTAGTTTATTGTTCCATTATAGGTAGGATCAATGACAAAAGTACACATCTAGTGAGAGATGAATATAATTTAAAATACACAGTATTCAAATATGAGCAGCTAATAGTTGCTTGCTGTGGAAACAATAATTTGGCAGACTAATATAACATGTCTTATGTCTCCAAGCAATCCTTCATGTTCAATACATATGTTGTGAGCAACGGTAGTGAGATATGGACCTTGAATACAGAAGACTTGAAAAAATTGGGGAAAAAATAAAGCAAGTGCACCTACAACACAAGAATTGAGATCCTAAAACCAAAATGCCATGTAAGAAGCCTTGGTGTGGATGCTGATGCCACATAAAAAGCACTGGTGATAGTGCTATGTAAAAAGCACCCAGTACACTCTGTAAGGTGGTTAGCATTCGGAAGGGCATCCAGCCATAGAAACCAAGCCATCCAACCCATGCCAGCATGGAAAGTAGACATTAAATGTTGATGATGATGATGATGACGACGACAATGATGACGATGCTCTGTTGGTTGAGCAATAGAAGTGTTCATGCACAACATAGCATAAATGCACTAAGAGAAAAGCTAGGCAAAAAAGAACCCAAATGTAGTGTACTTGGAAGAAGACTGCTGGTATGGACATGTGATGCATTTGGATGAGGTCAGCTGCATAAAAAAGAACTGAGTATTTAATGTGGATGGAGTGTACAGAAGAGGAAGACTCAGGAAGACATGAGATAAAGTGTAAAGGCTGGTTTCAGGAGTTTATGTCTCATTCATGGAGGAGATGACAAATTACTGGAATGACTGGTGATGTGCAGTTCTTGAGAAGACCTGTCAACAATATGTTATCTTTCTCTTATCTTCCCTGGTTTACTGTATCAACATTACTATGCTGCTGTTCATCCTTGCTCTTTTCGTCCCCCTCTTACCTCTCCCAACTTATGCAGGATATGTTATCTCTACCCCTTATGTTATCTCTACCCCATATTTTAAACAACTGGCAAATAAACTGAGACATGAAACTACAATGAATGTTAAGACAATATGATTGTTCCTATGTTTATCATAATAATATGTTTGGTACATCCATGAATCAAACAACAAATTATATCCTTGAAGCAATTGAA
The DNA here is from genome assembly GCF_046866305.1 of Octopus bimaculoides. NCBI lineage: Eukaryota > Metazoa > Mollusca > Cephalopoda > Octopoda > Octopodidae > Octopus > Octopus bimaculoides. Next base: position 35,698,048 of record NC_142945.1, on the reverse strand, counting down.
GAAAATCTTCCAGCATTATTCTCATCAACTCGAGAGATTCTTAACAGGTTTCAACTTTTACAAGCAAGTTCGTCAGCATTGGTGAGAAATTAGCCAGGCTTTTCAGAACTGCTTCATTCTTGCTAGTTTGTATATATTTATGTATGAAGATGTTAGACATGGCTGATGGGGGAAATGATAATATTTGGGAACTACAGCTGTTACAAATAATAAATTCCTTCTTTATCATTAAATTAAATATTTGTAAGATTTGTAAATATGCGAAATGTTTTTTGAGAAAATATTCTTGTCCAAATATATATTGTTTCTAAGTGTTTTCTTGCTCAGTAAACAAAAGTTTGCTTCTGGCATTATCTCTCCTTAATTCTTAACATAAAATCTTTGTATAATTGGACCAGTTGCTCAGTTGGGCAAAAGTATTCTTGTTTAGATTTGAACAAATTGAATGGAATTGAATAGATATATATATATAAATATGTGTACATATGCGTATGTATAACATACTTTTATATACATGTATCTTTGTGTGTGTGTGTGTGTGTGTGTGCATGTGTTTGTTTGTGTGTGAATGTGTGTAAGTATGTGTGTGTGTGTAAATAAACATGGACATATATATGCTTTCACATACACATACTTATATGTACAGGCAATTCCATTTAATTTCTTTACATCTTATCAACAAGTAAAAAAGACTGTCTTAAAATTAAGAGAGTGTGTATGTGTGTATGTGTGTGTATGTGTGTATGTGTGTGTATGTGTGTGTATGTGTGCAAGGTATTTAAAACATGATAAAACAACACATATATCTGTTTTGAGAAACTCAAGCATAGCTGTATGGTTACAAAGTTCACTTAATAACTATATGGTTCTTTGTTTCGGTTTAGTGTATGGTACTTTAGGTACATGCATTCTAACCAAGTTAACCAATGCTATGAGCTTAAAATTTAGTAAACTGTGTGGAAACCTGTCTGACATACACATGTACCTGCCTACCTACCTACATACATACATATATACTACCAACATTTAACATCCACATATATATGTATATATATATATATATATCTTTATACACACACACACACACACACACACACACACACACACACACACACACACACACACACACACACATATATATGTAGTTTATTGTTCCATTATAGGTAGGATCAATGACAAAAGTACACATCTAGTGAGAGATGAATATAATTTAAAATACACAGTATTCAAATATGAGCAGCTAATAGTTGCTTGCTGTGGAAACAATAATTTGGCAGACTAATATAACATGTCTTATGTCTCCAAGCAATCCTTCATGTTCAATACATATGTTGTGAGCAACGGTAGTGAGATATGGACCTTGAATACAGAAGACTTGAAAAAATTGGGGAAAAAATAAAGCAAGTGCACCTACAACACAAGAATTGAGATCCTAAAACCAAAATGCCATGTAAGAAGCCTTGGTGTGGATGCTGATGCCACATAAAAAGCACTGGTGATAGTGCTATGTAAAAAGCACCCAGTACACTCTGTAAGGTGGTTAGCATTCGGAAGGGCATCCAGCCATAGAAACCAAGCCATCCAACCCATGCCAGCATGGAAAGTAGACATTAAATGTTGATGATGATGATGATGACGACGACAATGATGACGATGCTCTGTTGGTTGAGCAATAGAAGTGTTCATGCACAACATAGCATAAATGCACTAAGAGAAAAGCTAGGCAAAAAAGAACCCAAATGTAGTGTACTTGGAAGAAGACTGCTGGTATGGACATGTGATGCATTTGGATGAGGTCAGCTGCATAAAAAAGAACTGAGTATTTAATGTGGATGGAGTGTACAGAAGAGGAAGACTCAGGAAGACATGAGATAAAGTGTAAAGGCTGGTTTCAGGAGTTTATGTCTCATTCATGGAGGAGATGACAAATTACTGGAATGACTGGTGATGTGCAGTTCTTGAGAAGACCTGTCAACAATATGTTATCTTTCTCTTATCTTCCCTGGTTTACTGTATCAACATTACTATGCTGCTGTTCATCCTTGCTCTTTTCGTCCCCCTCTTACCTCTCCCAACTTATGCAGGATATGTTATCTCTACCCCTTTTGATGATATAAGTATGTACATAGAAATACACACACACAGACACACACACACACACACGAAACCACTAAGCAGATGGCCTAGATCATGGTTTCACTTCCTAGACCGGGTGGTGTATTGTGTTCTTGAGCAAAACACTTCATCTCTCGTTGCTCTGTGGTCACATCGACGCCTGACACATGATACACTATGCATCTATTCAGGCAACACCAATTTAATGGAGGAAGTGAGCTAATGTACAGCACACATATTTGATGACAATAAACATAGCATTTGTGCAGGTCGTTTGAGAAAAACTGAACATTCATACAACATCTTCGATGGGAAAGCCCTTCATATATTCTTTTACTCGTTTCCTCTTTTACTTGTTTCATTTGACTGTGGTCATGCTGGAGCACCTGCGCCTATATATATATATATATATATATATATATTTTCTTCTCTACTCTAGGAACAAAGCCCGAAATTTTCAGGGAGAGGGCTAGTCAATTAGATCGACCTCAGTGGAATTTGAACTCAGAACATAAAGACAGACAAAATACTGCTAAGCATTTCACTTAGTGTGTTAGCATTTCTGCTAACTCGCTGTCTTACATATATATATATATATATATATATATATATATATATATAGTTCAGAAGTGTACAGGAAAATCATGCACGCATATAAATATACATATATATATATATAGAGTTCATAACTCCAACTAAAAACACTTGTCTCCCCTTACACACACTTCCTGTTTTGACACCACATTTCCTGCTTAACACAAACTTTTAACCCTTTTTTTAAACCTAACAAAACTCTCAACTCTCATGCATCCTTATTTTTCCTACCAGTTTATACATGAACTACTATTGAACTACAAAAGCTCAAAGGCAATATAATGTATGGGTATATTTATTTTTTTATATATTATTGTTTTATATATTATTTTCTTCATTTTGTACTTCTTTGTAAAAAAACATTTTCATTCTCCTTCTTCTTGATAATTTGCTTTTCGCAATGAAAACCGGTTAGAAGAAATCTTTATTAAAATATGCTTCCAGTTTAGCATTCTGGCTTTTTTTCATTTTCCTATATATATATATATATATATATATATATATATATATATATTCTTTAATTTTTTTAATTGTTTTACGTAGCCATGCTGGGGCAGCAGCACCCTTAGTCAGACAAAATCAAACCCAGGACTTATTCTTTGCAAGCCTAGTACTTATTCTATCAGTCTGGTTTTGCCAAACTGCTAAGTTATGGCGACGTAAACACACCAATATCAGTTGTGAAGTGATGTTGGGGATACAGACACAGACACACACATATATATATGAAGGGCTTCTTTCAGTTTCCATTTACCAAATCCACTCACAAAGATTTGGTTAGACACTTGCCAAAGGTGCCATGCAATGGGACTGAACCCAGAGCCATGTGGTTGGTAAGCAAGACACTTAGCATACACCCACTCCTGCGCCTACAATATTAATAATAATAATAATAATAATAATAATAATAATATATATATATATATATATATATATATATATATATATATATATATATATATATATATATATATGGTTCAAAAGTGTACAAAAGACAAGGACAACAAACAAGATGTATTAATTTGATGCTCATTGAAAATGGAAGAATCTTGGACGTTTCAAGCCTACATTCTTCTACTGTACGCAATTGCTTACACACACACACACATTTACATACACACATATATATATATACATACATAAACATACACACACATATAAATACATAAACATACATATTTTAATAGTTACATACATAATTATAACAAGGGATTCACTGTAAGCCTCACTACACAGAAGAAAAATATACACCTAAAGACGCTATAACCACCTTGAAAACCCCGACAAATAAAATATGGGCTGTAGTTGGGCAAAAGAAAGATAATGTAATAAACTTTTGGTTAACCGTGTACAAGATTCTGTTTCAAGCTTAAGGTAAAAAATTAAAAAATCATACCTACTGCTCTCATCAGCAACGATATTCCATAGCATAAATTGATGAGTATCTACACATACGTATACAAGCAGCAACTTCGTACAGCAATATATATACATACACACACACACACACACACATATATATATATACATACATACATACATACATGTATATATATATATATATATATAAATTTACATATATATATATATATATATATATATAAATTTACATATATATATATATATATATATATATATATATAAATTTACATATATATATATATATATATATATATAAATTTACATATATATATATATATATATATATATATATAAATTTACATATATATATATATATATATATATATATATATATATATATATATATATATATATAAATTTACACATATATATATATATATATATATATATATATATATACATACATATATACATACACACATATGTATATAAATTTTCATATACATATAGATACATATATGTATATATATATATATATATATATATATATATATATATATATATATATATATATATATATATAGATAGATAGATAGATATATATAGATAGATATATATACACACATATATATTTATATATACACACATACATATATACATACATACATTTACACGCATAAATACACACACACACACACACATATATACATATATAAATACATATATATATATATATATATATATATATATATATATATAATAATATAGATTTAATCAAAAGATTAAATGTGGTACTTAAAATGTTTGAGGCACCAGAATTTGGTAGGATAAGAACCAAAAACAAAATCAAGAGCAGCATAGTTGAGATGTGTTTTCTTCTCTTACTCTTGTTTCTTGCAAACATCTTCAAAATGACTTTCTTAAATGAAATTCCATTATGCAGCTGAGGAGTACATTTTCATTGTATTTTCTCTGGTGTTCTCACTACATGAATAAATGGAGCTTGTACGAAACGTACGTACTGCTATAACCTACTGAATTTTTGTTGCTTAACTTCAAATTTTATATATATATATATATATATATATATAAATATATACATACATATATACATATATATATGCATATATGTATATACATATAAATACATACATACATATATATATGCATATATGTATATACATATAAATACATACATACATATATATATGCAT
>NC_142945.1:35625263-35687763 GCF_046866305.1 Octopus bimaculoides | reverse complement strand
CTGGCTTTTGCCAACAACTCACATACTGGCACTTTTACCAGAGGATTTGACAAGTCAGATGTGCAGCATATATCTGCTTGCTGTATGCCAGAGAAACTGGAATGATGGACCAACCTTATTCCACATCATAGTCTGTGAAAAGAGTTACTCAGGGTCAACAAAATGAGCCTTTTTATCTTGCTCTCATCATTATCATTTTCTTATTTTGTTTTCTAGTTGTATTGTTCTAAGAAATAATTGCTGTTATGAAAGTGGGAGAGAAAAAGAGAAAGGGGGCAAGAGGTTGATAAAGTGAGAAACAGAGCAACTGATAATTGGATTCATGGAGAGAAAGATGAGGCAAGAGAAGTCAAAAAGAAATAAAAAGTGTGACAAGAAAAAGGAAATAAAGAACAGTGAGAGAAGAGGAAGATAGGAAAAGTAGTGTGCATGTATGTGTGAAAGAGAGAAAGAAAGACAAGATAGAGGGTGTGAGTGGGTGAAAAGGAAACAATAAGAAAAATGTGAAATAAATAGGAACTTACCGTAAATTACTTCTGATTTTCTGTTTATCTAGGTTTGCTAAAATCTTTTCAATGGGATCATACCTGGATTGAAAACAGAAATAGTTGGATTGAGAAGAGTAGAATGGATAACAAAATATGATTCAGTAATTAGAAACAAGAAGAAGAACAACAACAGCAGTGTCAACAACAACAACAATCATTGCTTTTATATCTGCCTTTTTCATGCTGGCAAAGGTTGAACAATATTTACTGAGGTAGCATTCTCAAGGCAGCGAGCTAGCAGAAATGTTAGCACACCGGGCGAAATGCATAGTAGTATTTCATCTGTCTTTACATTTTGAGTTCAAATCCACCAAGGACGACTTTGCCTTTCAACTTTTCAGAATTGATAAATTAAGTACCAGTTGCATACTGTGGTTGATCTAATCGACTGGCCCCTTCCTCCAAAATTTCAGGCCTTGTTCCTAGAGTAGAAAAGAATATTTACTGAGGTAGCATTCTATGACCGGATACCCTACCTTTTTCCAATTCTTACTTGCTTTTCAAGTATATTATTTTATCTCATTGGTCCTTGAAATTACCATGCTACAGTTGTCATCTAAATGAGTCAAAGTGAAGCAACATTTATTCACACACACTCACACGCGATGTGCTTCATTACAGTTTCTACCTATGAATTTCTCTTGTGTGACAAATTGGACAACTTGTGGTTATCGATAGGACACATTTGCTCAAGGTGCAACACAGAGAGAGATGAAACCTGAAAGCACATTGTTACAAAGCAAACTTTGTTAGCACACCAGGATGATGATGATAATTTCTAACATAGGCACAAGGTTCAGATTTAAGGGGAGGAGTAGAGTTGATTTAATCAACACCAGTATTTTGTACTTGATACTTTACTGACTCTCAAAAGATGAAAATCAAAATTGACATTTGCAGGATTTTAACTTGGAACATAAAATAACTTAATTGAATACTTTTTTTTTTTTTTCCGTCTGGAACTATAGTAATTCTGCAATTCCAATTCCCAGACGAGGACTTCATACATGATGATGATGATAATAAGAATCATTTCTACTAAAGGCACAAGGCCTGAAATTTTGTGGGAGGGGATTAGTCGATTGCATCGACCCCAGTGTTTCAATGGTACTTAATTTATTGACTCTGAAAGGATGAAAGGCAAAGTCAACCTCAGCGGAATTTGAACTCAGAACGTGAAGATGAACAAAATGCTGTTTAACATTTCACCTGGCGTGCTAATACTTCTGCCAGCTTACCACCTTAAAAGTATGTGAAAACATTAAAGACAAATACACTTAGTTATTGAATATCTTTGGTTTAGTCAGTATATAAACGCAGATATATTTTTGCTTTTTTGCCGCCTCTCACTTTGGTTCATTTTCTACAGATAAATTCCTTTTCCTCACTTTGTTAGTCACATTGTACTAAACAACTGGAGATAACATAGAGTAGTGAAGATTCCTTTGCTTTGTAGAGTACAAGGAAATCTCACTAGTGCTGGTGTTAAAAGAAAATACACTTTATACACTCTGTAATGTGGTTGGGGTTGGGAAAGGTGTCCAACCTTAGAAATCATACCAAATATAATGCAGAAGAGACATATCATTTCATGATCCACCTAGTCAACAGTTTGAGGATTTCTCCTATCACACACACTAGACAAGTATTTGTTAGAGATAATAGTATGAATATATGGATAGGACATGAGTACTAACAGAATAATGCAGCCTCTTTGTGGCTATCCACCTAATGGAATTTGCAAACAAACACCCACTTTCCTTCAAATCATACCTTGCTGTCTTGAAAAGTGAAGAATGCATTGGATAATACACTCATTGACACACTATGAATAACAATAGCTAGAACGGTCATAGCTAGAATATCTTTGATCATGAGTCTACTCAGTTGGGACTGATCCAGGACTAAAAACAAAAGTGCACTATTTCTTCAGATAACACTATCTCTACAAAGAAATTGTATAAAGTAGCCAAGTCCAAGAACTTGGTAAAACAAATATCAAAAATCTGGTTGATGGAAGCAATGACAATTATTTTAAGAATCAGTGCAGTGAGTAATTACATCAAGAATATACCAAGCGTCCATAAGCCATTGAGGAGAAATACAAATGACTGTTTACACCAGCACTAGCACATCATTTATAAGTATTGTCTCCATATATATATAACCTATTTCATTTATCTCTCTATTTCACTGCATGAACTTTTTAAAGTGTTATGCTCTTGTTTTGCTTGGTTGTTTCTTATGATTTCTTCCACATTCCAATACATTTAATAGTGTTGAATAGGAATAGAGGGAATGACTACTACTAGTAGTAGTAGTTCTGGTGGTGGTAGCAGCAGCAGCTGTCACAGTAATAGCAGTAAATAGAAGTTCTCACTTTTACAAGGAAATTCAGGCAAACCATCCAGACAATTAAGTCCACGAAATGGAAATAAGTTTACATATTCAGAAGACAGGAAGTTTCACACATTCTGGAGAAGACTCTTTGCTAGAGAAGAGAATTTTTCCTCAGAGAGGGAGTAACAACCAGCCCAAAATGCTCTTCTTATCTAAACAGAAAAATATTCTATTTTCACTATTTTATTTATCTGACTTTTAATAAAGCAGACCATCACCAATTTCTTCAGCATAAAGTGTTTTATTTTGCTGTCCACTCCAATATTATCATCATTTAACTAAACACTATCCACTCAAACCAGTGCTGGAGTTAGACTTGATGGAGTCATAAGCTATATAAAACATTTTTGGTCAATGCACTGTGGCCATGCTGGGGCCCTACCTTGAAGGGTTTTTAGGTGAATAAATTGCCCCAGTACTTATTTTTTAAAGTCTGGTACTATTTCTTTTGCCAAACTGCTAAATTATGGGGATATAAACAGACCAACATTAGTTGTCAAACAGTAGAGGGACAAACACAAACACAGATGCACACACACACCATGCACACACACACGCACACATGCACACACACACACACAGACACACACACACATATTTATATACAATGGGCTTCTTTTAGTTTTCATCTACCAAGTCCACTTACAAAGCTTTGGTTGGTCCAGGGCTACAGTTGAAGACACTGCCCAAGGCACACTGAATCTGAAACCCTGTAGTTGGGAAAAACACGTCTTGCTGGGGGTCCTTGTTAAAAAAATTATACCAGATTATCTCACAAAAATTGAAAACATATGTGAACCATTTTATTATTTCAAGACCCCTTGCTTCTTTGAAGGCTCTAAGCCATAGTTTGTTTAGCTTCTGCCTAAAACTGACACTACATTCAACCATGAATGAGAGATAATCCTGATCTAGTTACTGCTCTGGTTTAAAAAAAACAAAAAAAAAAAACAAATAAAGAATGGTTGATGTATTTGATCACAGAACAATTTACCTGATCAAATTTTGTAGGGTGAAATGTGATATTAGCTGCACTGAATTTTGAGCATATAATCCCAAACACGGGTCTTATGACACATCTGGAATTTCTTGATTTTCGACATACACTTTGTAAAAGATTAAATGTCTAGAATTGAATTTACTTGTCTCTTCTACATGAGGGATATAAACACATCTGTGTCAGTTACAGATCATTACAATATTATTAAGAAAAAAGAAAGAAGAAGAGAATAAGAATAAGTAAAGAAGTGAGAATACTGTCATGATTTCTGTCTTTATGGGATTAAAAATGTATGTTTAATTCATGATTATTTTACTTCTACAAGAAGCAAGTAAGTTTCTAAAAGTAGAATGTTGTATTGCATTATATCTTTGCAACTTTATTTATTAAAATGGCAATTATAAATGACAATTTTAGACTTTTGCTATTTCTACCAATTTTGATATTTATGAGAATAAAGAAGAAAAAATTAACATACACAAAAGCATAGAACGTTTTCAATATCATTCAGACAGCCCACAAAAGACAATATAACTGACATCAAAACAACGTAAACCATACTGTGAGCCATTCATTGTCATGATATTTAGTGAAGAATATTGAAAACCTTTCACAAGGTTTACAACAACTATACTGAGTATTATCTTGGTCATTAACTTTTCTGATGAAATCTATAACAAACAAAATCACTATACAAATCTCTGTTTTGTAGATCATGACCTGGCATACAGGTATGTCCCCTGCATCCCTCTTCAGTGGATCATTCGTAATCTTGCAGGCTCATGGGTGCTGATGCCATGTAAAAAGCAACTGTGCCAGTGCCACATAAACGCACCCATGCTGGTGCTGCATAAAAGACACCCAGCACACCATGTAAAGTGGTTGATGTTATGAAGGGCAACCAGCCATAAAAACCATGCCAACATAGACGTGAAACCTGGGTAGTTCTCCAACTGACCAGTTCCTGTCAAACCATCCAACCCATGCCAGCATGGAAAACAGATGCTAAATGATGACGGTGATGATGATGAACAACTTTACATATAGACTTCACACATTATACAAATGATACAAATATATCTCCAACAGAATAAAACAAAAGTGTTTATCTGATCTTTTAGCTCTCAAAAATACACAGTGGAGACTAGAAAGTAACTACAACATGAAACTAAATTTGTTTAGTTTTTCATGTGACTTATCTAACGAAATTACATAGACATTACACCAAAATAGCCCCGTGCTGACAAAATGAAGCTTTGTGATGTTCAGTTATGATTATTATTTTTTCTTTTACTTTCTGGCCTCATATATAGCTGAAGTCAATGTTATCTTTCATCCTTCAAAGATAAAATAGGTACCAGTAAAGTATCAAGGATCAATGATATCGATTATACTCTTTTCCAAAATATGTAGCCTAGTGTCTATGTTAGAAATTATTATTATTCATGGTTTGAGAGGCATCAAAAATTATCTTTTCTATGTGAACAAAAAAAAAGGTATATTTTGAAAAACATGCTTAAAAATGTTCAAGGCTGACAAATCCTTTTTGACAATGCTCTAATATTTCCTTAATTGTTGTTGTATCAATCCTCATTCCTTTGTAATGGCCAATGCAATATAATACCAACACACATTTGTGGAGAATAAACAAAATATGTAAGAACTTAAGGCTGGCAACAGCCAAAAGTAGCTTCTTACTTTTCTATAAATTTTCTATAAAAAAAAAATATCTCCAAAATGACTAAAACTGTAGTCAACATAATATAAAATCAATTGAAATGTTAAATCAATGAACTCTTGTGTCAAATAAGACTAAATGAAGGTAGAAAGGATTCTACAAAGAGACAAATGCTCTTAATGTAATTTTCCTTATGTGTGTGAGTAATTTCATTTACACACACATGCACACACACACACACACACACATGCACACGATCAAGCCAAAATTTCACAACTCCTCACATAGTGTCCCTTAATGGTAACTTCTGCAAATATATTATAATATTTAACCATGAATATATTATGCAGTTTCATACTTTTGGTAGCATTTTTGGGGGAACTGTAAGAAACAATTGAAAATCAATTAACATAGAAAAGATGTGCAGATCATTTGAAATACTGAAATATTATATATATATATGACTGGCTTCTCTCAGTTTTCATCTGAGGCCATAGCAGAAGACATTTGCCCAAAGTACAATGTGGTGGAATCGAATCCAAAACCACATCGTTGAGGAGCAAATCTCTTAATCACACAGCCATCCATCAATTCACCCATCTGTCTATGCATCCAACCATCCGTCTTACTTACTGCCACCACTGCCAATCATCTGACCTTCATTCTATCATACTGTGAAGAAGAGCTTTGTCACTTACAGGTCTCTAATGAGGCAGTCACTGATTCACTGCATTTCTGACCATGAGCAAGGAATTGTTTGTGTAACTTGGTGCCAAACAAATAAAGGGGCCATTTTTATTTGAAAGCTCTGTCCCCACTGCCCAGTATTCTCATTGATGGGTACATCTCTCATCAATGTACAATGGCAAAGGATATGCACGCACATCATATAAATATGACAGGTTTTGCATGGTTTCTGCTGAGCAAAAACTGCTTCAGTCGTCTGAAGCTATGTCATGAAGTGAAATCAAACCTTGAACCACATCATGGCAAAATAAATTTTATAACCACCCAGCCATTATTCTATTTCGTTATTTTGTGTTGCTGAGTATAGTGAAACAAAATTATCTAAATACAGACATTTCCTCTCATTACAGAAGCATTGCACTCCAGAAAATCTTGCCATAACATGGAATTCTATGACACAAAATGTATCTTTTCATTCATTCCATGTTCAATTGCTTCCATACAACAGGAAGTTGATGGTAAAATAAGTTTTTCATAATGGAATTTATAGAAAGATTTTCAGGAGCACAATGCTTCTGTAATGCAGGGAATGCCTGAAATATCAAGCTAATGAAGAAAATCTTAGAATTAGTGTGCGAGCCTTGCATTCCTCTTCAGTATGGTTCCTCTTCAGCACACTGGTTAATGAAATGGATGGTTGCAATGTGGCAGCTAGAGTACAATGCATACACTTTGTAACTCAGTTTGTTCATATATGACTGAAAGTAACTGGAGCAGAGGCTACTGTAATGATGGCTAAGGTGGACTTAGTAATTCAAATGGATTGGAATGAGAGAAATCTCAGTTTCAAAAGTACATGGCAACAAAATCATGGTGGTTATGTTAAAAATACATAAATTTAGCCTTATCTCACTAAAATCTATGTTTAACATACATCAAGTTTCTAACCTCTAATTAATTCTTACTTTTTTCTAAGTCATTCATCCATTAAAAGTAGAAATACGTCAGTCAAAACTACAAATAAAGATTTCACTTAGAGTATTACTACTGTTGTTCATAGGTTAATCATGTGTGAATAACTCATAATATTTTATAGAGTAATCACCATTACCATCATCATTATGTTCATCAATGGCTTAATCATAACTATTTCTGTTCTTGTTTTGTCCTGGTCAGCTTTGTTTGAACAGAACTATTGAAACACAGGCAGCCAATAAAATGTAAACATATTATGTTTCTAATTTTTTTTTTGCTTGTATTGAACTTCATTGTATGCTAGGTCTTCAACCATGGTCATCCCCTCATCATTGTAGAGCATGTAATAAGACTGTAAGGGATATTTGGTTGTTACACACACTTATATGTTCTCTATAAGGATGAATAGAACTGGAGATGATTAAAAGAGATTTGACTCCAGATTTAAACAGGTTATGTAGCCTCTTCACTCTCTTGTGTGATTTACTTGTAAAAGATTACAAGAAAGTTGTGAAAAGATGGCAGTTATCTCAAACAGAATCAGCTGGTCCAATTCAGTACTTCTGTTTTCAGATGCTACAAGATTGTTAGACAATTCTTCAGAACAGTTTTAATACATAACCAACAGCATCCTAACTTACTTTAATTCATATAATGTAACAATCTGAGGTCTAACCTCTCTTCTTGTTTTAGCCAAAACAAACTCACTAGATTATATCTTATATAACACCCCCATTCTCCATGCTGGTCCCCAACAACACCCCAACAGCAGTCATATTCTTTCATGGTATATCCATAAAACTGTCCATGTCTACATAGATTTATAAATTGCAATTTATTCTGTCCCCATGCACTGATCAATATTTCTGTTATCTGCACCCAATATTTTCTACCCCACATAGAGTGATGAATATCATCAATACTCTATATTATAAATATTCTATTGATTCTAAATTATCTCCCCCACAATCACTGACCAATACCATTATTAATCCTCATTCACATAATATCAATGTATGCTAATCAATAATCTCAAGTACACATTTAACCTTCCAGCATTTAAACCAACCATATCTGGCCCAAATATTCTACCTGGTTTATGTTCAAACTAGCCAGAGCTGACTTCTGAAACCTACCCAACAATGTTGTTCTAAAAATAAACAATCACATCATCCAAATCTCAGAACTACAAGATAAAGCATGGTTAATTCAAAACAATATGCATGAATAAGCATTATTTTTGACATAATAACGTGAATGCTAAAGGGTTAATACAAACTCTAACACCAAGAACAACCATTCTAAGCAAACAAGGGAGCCTCAACCCATTAGAAATAGCAGTTAAATTTCGCCTCACACCACATCCTAACATCTTAAAAATGAAAGACACATTCAGCAATGTTGTTCTCAATATATAGACAGTGAGGATGACTGGATTGCTTATTGTCATAGGTCTGTGCAATCGACCCCAACTTAAGGCCAACCAACAACAAAAATCACTACATATTCATATATATATATATATATATATATATATATATATATATATATATATATAATTAATATAATGTGGTAAAAATTCGATATTAATTAATATCAACTTAATACCAGGAAACTAGCACATTAAAAGAATCAGAAGGCTCTTGAAAAATTTTTTTTCGAGATCCTAAAAAGATTATAGTACTTGCGTATATAAGATTGACCAGTGACCGGTCTGTCAAAATGCTAGAAGAAGCTCACTTAAAAAAATTCTCAAATACGGATTCCGCTGAATCCGTATTTGAGAATTTTTTTAAGTGAGCTTCTTCTAGCATTTTGACAGACCGGTCACTGGTCAATCTTATATATATATATATATATATATATATATATAAGATTGCAAGCATTTGGGCCAGGTTTCCAGTTTGGAGATAACTTCCTTCCCTAGACACAAAGACTATAAAATGGGCCATGAGAAATATCATTCCTCCACTAAGTCAATGAAATACATACATATAAGGCCTATCACTTACTTACTAACCAGTCTCTCTTCCACCCATATATTACATATGCCATGAGCAGGTATTTCAATAGACATTTCCTAGGTAACCTAAATATTCTAGATAACTCAACAATCTCTAAGGACACATTCATACACCATATCTACCCTTAAAGGTTGTCAACAAGGATTTATCAGGCCATCAAGGTTGTCAACAAGGATTTATCAGGCTATCATGAGCAGATGTTAAGATTAAAAGTTATATGCATCTTTCCAGTAATGTGAACTGATTAATTGATCCTTATGTCAATGTTAACTATTTTGAGTGAATCATTATCCAACATAAGTGGAAGGAAGGTAGGAATGTATGTCTAGCTTTCAATAAAAGTCTGAAAAACTCACTTATAATATGTATTCTCTAAAGCAATGGAACAACTGAGAGTCTAGACTAATGACATTTCTATAATACAGAGGTATATTTAGAAATCCATCCTGGTAGGTAAGGTATTGCTGAGAAGTTACAATTTCAAATCCATTGCAAACATGTGTGTGTGTGTGTGTGTGTGTGTGTGTGTGTGTGTGTGTGTGCGTGTGTGCGTGTGTATGTGTGCGTGTGCATGCATGTGTGCATGAATGTGTTTGTGTGCATGCGTAGGTGTTTACAGTGTTTGTGTGCATGTGCAGAAATATGTGTGCACAAGTGCAACAGCTTATTTCGCATTAAACTATTCACAAACTGGGCACCTTCCTTGGCCACAGGGAATTTTCATCAAATTGCAAGACTAGAATAATGACCTTTCTTTAACAGAGAGGAGATCTGATAGATGAGGTTAGCAACCTCTGTATAACAGAGTTTCTATGCACAAACAATACGAAGAAACTTTCTAAAATACAATGATAAAAGTGTGAGTTCAGGTTCATGTGTGCATATGTTCTTAATGAATGTGGAGAAGAATAATGAAATTAGAAGAGTGTTTAATTAATGATTATAAGTTGAGTAAGTAGTTATTTGCAAGACCACCAGAGTAATTATACTGAGAGTTTATAAATGACAAACATCTTATATATATATATGCTTGTGTGTGTATGAGAGTGAGTTATGTCCATCCATCTGTTTGTCTGCCTATTTGCCTCTCTCTCTATCTATCTACATATCTATTATCTATCTATTTTCTATATTCATATAAACTCTTTTACTCTTTTACTTGTTTCAGTCATTTGACTGTGGCCATGCTGGAGCACCACCTTTAGTCGAGCAAATTGACCCCAGGACTTATTCTTTGTAAGCCTAGTACTTATTCTATCGGTGTCTTTTGCCGAACTGCTAAGTTACGGGGACCTAAACACATCAGCATCGGTTGTCAAGCGATGTTGGGGGGGACAAACACAGACACACAAACACACACATGCACATACATATATATATATACATATATACGGTGAGCTTCTTTCAGTTTCCGTCTACCAAATCCACTCACAAGGCTTTGGTCGGCCCAAGGCTATAGTAGAAGACACCTGCCCATGGTACCACACAGTGGGACTGAACCCGGAACCATGTGGTTTGTAAGCAAGCTACTTACCACACAGCCACTCCTATAATTTCTGTTGAAAATAGTTCAATATTGAAGAGGGCTACTTTCATATTAAGTACTCAATACATGACAGACAAGTAGAGTTATATATTTCATATATTTAAAACTGGCACAACTGTCATTTCAAACTCAGGCACTTGATAAAAACCTGAAGTTAAAACAATCATTGTGGTGGCCTGAAGTAATACCCCACCACACACACACACACAAGTATGGATGAATAAATGGTACATCTGTTGACTAATTTAATGTTTAGTAGCAAGTATGACTACCATAGAAATAGGAAGACTGTTTTCTATATAAGCGTATCTGAGCTTTCAGTCACATATATAGCTATCTTCAGTGTTGCAAACTTAAAATGAGACGTGTGTTAAGGAAGGGCATATCCTAATAAAAGTAAAATCATCTTTTTTGTTGTAATTGGTTGTTACTTTTGTGCTATAACATGTAAAGAAAAATAACGTCATACCTAGAGACAAAAGCATGATGATTATTTTTAGAATGAGTTGAAACAATTGTAGTGGTTTTAAATACGGAATCTCGTGGATTCCATTTTCCGTTTCTGATTAATTTATATACAGTCATATACACAATTACTGGCACCCCTTATCAAAAATGAGTTTTTACTGAGTTTCTCACTAAATAAGATGTCTATAAAAATGCTCTTACGGCACAAGAAAGCAAACAACAAAAGCATAAATATTACCGAAGGAGGACATCTGGCAATGTGTAATATGGTAATAAAAGTTTCAAGTATGGCTCAAAATGATTACTGATATGGGCTACGATATAAGATTACATATCATAAAAAGAGGTTATGTCATCCTGAGAAAGTTAAAAAATACAGTAACTTCTAGAAGAATGCATGGCAAGGCTACATGACATTGCTTGCACAATCTTTTTGCAACCTTCTTTTCGTCAATAAACTATTCTATCTGCGATGTCTTGACGAAGATGCAAGAGCACAGTTCTAACCTAAGGAAGAAGATTGTTGATGCTCATGCTGCTGATGATGGGTATAAGACGCTGTGTAAGAATTTCAATATGGCTAGATCAACTACTAGCAACATAACTGTGAATCATCAAGATACAGGTTTGTAGGAGAACAAGAGTGGACACAGTAGAAAGATGCTCCTTTCAGAATGAGATGAGCAGATGTTAATTAAAATAGTCACAATGATCCAAAGATAATTTCAGTGATGAAAGCCAATTTGACAGCTATTGGAGTTCCCAGAAGATGCCATTGTTGAAGAAGAAGCACTTAACAGTTCATTTGTAGTCTGAAGTTTGCGAAGGACTTTCTGAAGAAACCAAAATGTTTTTGGCACTCCGCTCTCTGACCTGAGTTATTCAGTCACAACAAAAGAACTACCATTTGGAGGAAAAGAGAAGCTTACAACCCAAAGAATATCATCCTTACCATCAAACATAGTGGGGACAGCATAATGCTGTGGAGCTGTTTTTCTGCTAAAGGCACTGGAAAATTAATTCAAACTGAAGGAACAACAAAAAAAGAGAATTATCTTGATGTTTGGAATGAAAACCTGAAGTCATCAATGAAGCAACTGGGATTAGGACACTGTTGGATTTTCATGCAGAACAATGATCCCAAGCATACATCACTTTTAATCCAAATTTGATTGAAAGAAACCAAGATAGATGTGCTCCTATGCTGGCTCAAAGTCCTGACTTAAACCCAATAGCAAATTTATGGTGGGAACAAAAGTAATGAGTGAAAACAATGAAGGCCATCTAATTTGAAGCAGCTGGAAGAATATGCGATTGAAGAAAGGGCTAAAATTCCTTCTGGTATGCGTCTGAAGCTGACAGAAAACTACACTTGCAGAGTGAAGAAGTTATCAAGCATAAAGGATACACTATTGATTGTTAATAATCATCTAATGTTGTAGAGGTACCAATAATTTCAAACCATTCAATTATTTTGTTTTTCTGATTTGCTCAAAATATTTTGTAAATTAAGACTTTGTTTGGTGTTCTTTAAATAATTGTACCTACATTGACCAAAATTATTACATATAGACACTAATTTTGGTGAGAAATTAAATAAAAGCTCATTTTTGACAAAGGGTGCCAATAATTGTGCGCATGACTGTATATATATATATATATATATATATATATATATATATATATATATTTAGATGGATGGATGGATGGATAGATAGGGCTGTTTTATGGAGTTACCTGGGGCTTCTTCACTCCCTAAACTTGCTGGCCTATGGCCTCTCTAGCAAATAGCCTCTCTGGAAATCCTCGTATTTATATGCTCATCATCATCATCATCATTAGTTCCACATTCACATTTTCATACTTGCATAGGTTGGATGGAATTTGTTGAGGCAGATTTCCAAGAGATAGATGCCCTTCCTATCAATAACCTTCACCTATTTCCAAGCAAAGCAATATTTTCCCCTTGGCCAAATGTGTTTCCACAAAAATTTTTAAAAATTACAAACTGTACAGATGACTATTTACGACAATCATCTGATATCAGGGGAGAGCCACACGCACACACATACAAATGAGCATCTTTCAGTTTCCATCTATCAAATCCACTCATTTGCCTGGTACTATAGTAAAAGAGGTCTGCCCAAGGTGCCAGGCAGTGGGATTGAACCTGAAACCATGTGGTTGGGAAGCATGCCGCTTAACCACACAGTCATACATCTACCTACAAATATACATGCATACATATACATATACTGCTGTTATCCTTTTTGTGCTGCTGAATGAGTTCAATACTTCATTTCATCAAGCATTTAACAGCACAGCAGGAATTCTCAAGGGAAGGGTAATTGTAGCGGATTGTTTAGAACTCCTTGTTACAATTGATATTCATTTTTATGCTGCTGTTGTTTTGCAGCATTAACTGGAGGATCACAACTTACATCAATACATTTCCATTTCTATTGCAAACCAAAATACCCATTCAAATAAAAAAATTTTTTTTTAAATTGCCAGCAGTCAAAAGAAATCATTCCAACAACTGGTTGATGAAAATGAAAAAGAAATGACATAAAGTTGAGGATTGCCAGAATTTCTTCTAGGAAACAAAAACCCTTGAACTGCTGAACTATTTACATTAACATTTCTTGGTAAGTCTCTTATTTGGTATGATTGTCATCCTTTACATCTATTTTTCTATGCTCACTTGGGATGGACAGGTCTCAATGTGTCATCAGCACAAACAACAACAACAAATAAACAAGGTTTTGTTTCTTTACGTCATCTATTTTTTTTTTTTTTTTTTAACTATCACATTTTAGTTCTAATAGAATCTCCTGAGGAATAAAAGATTGCCAAAACCTTTTTGACCATCCAATAACTTGCACATGATTGTTGCAAAATAATTTCTGAGTTTACATTCAGAAGTTGAAAGCAATCAGTCAGGAAAGCAATAACTAGCCCACTACAATGTATTTCAACATTAAGATGGTGTCCTGCAATGTAAGCCTTTCAGCTCACATCATTATGTTGTGTAGTCATCATGAATAAGTTTTAAAATGGTAAATGGTATAGACATCTTTTCCTTCTCAATCTTGTGTGTCCGTGTGTCCATGAGTGTATGTAAATGTATATATACTGTTGTGTCTAGGAAAAGTCATTATGCCAATGTCATTAACACACACACTGGTTCAATTTCACTCTTTTATGATTAATCAGTTGATTAAATATCCAACTAACTAATCGATTATTTGTTTAATTTGGTTAAACAGTAAGTTATTTGCTTTGTTTTTGCTTGTCAAAGTTCTTTCTTAGCTATCTGCAACCTTTTCAATAACTTACCTCTTAGTCTGTTGCAGAGACCTCATTTGTCTACATGCCTACATAGATAGGTACGTTTGTAAGCAGGCAGTCAAGTGGGTAAATAGCCAGGCAGGCAGGCAGGCAGACATGCAGGCAGGTAGGTAGGTAGGTAGGTTTTTAGGTGGTTAATTTAGTTGCATATTATTGTTAGTTACTTGGTTAGTTAATTATGTAGGCAGGTAGATAGGCGGGGAGATGGGCAAGCAAATAGGTAGGTAAGTAAGCAAGAAGATAGATAGATGGATTGGTAGGTAGGTGGTATGAACAGACATGAGCAAGCACACACACACACACAAAACACATGCACACATACACACAAAATACATGCACACACAAAAGTACACACACACACACACACACACATTCCACACACATGTATGCATACACACTCAAGCATACTTAAAGCACACATATTACAGTTGTCTGAAATTAACCCCAGTACTTGAACTTGTCTGCTCCTTATTTTATTAACCCAACACATTCTAAAAACATTGGCAGCCTTAATAATGAAAATAAATACATGAACGAATGATAATATTAACAATGTGTATGTGTATATATATATATATATATATATATATATATATATATATATATACATACATACAGAGAGAGAGAGAGAAAGAGGGAGTTAATATAGAAAGCACACTGAATATCAACCTAATTAATTTTATATCCTTACAGGGTATTGTTAATTAAGCATTGTATGTGAAATATTCATTAGCTATTTCACCTTGAAGATAATGCCCCACAATAAAAAAGGTTATTAAGTTTATCAAACATGGAAATTGATATCTGAAGGGAAAAAATAAGACGAATAATCCAACTTCAAATTAATAATCAAAATTTATCTTGAAAGCTGATGATTTCTATAGGGTACTTTTTTCAAAGAACAATGTGTTGAATACATTAATAACAGTCCTAGGAAAGTGAGCAGGGTGTAAGATTCTTTCCTATTGTTGCCTACAGCAGTAACCTTCACAATTCATTGGAATGTAATTATGATAAGGATGATGGTAATAATGATGATGACCACATACCAATGATAACAACAATAGTAATGATAGTGACAATGATAGTGTTGATGATAAAGATGAATACAATGACATCGATGATGATAATGCTGATGATGTGGTGATGATCTGATAATCATGATGACAATAATGGTGATGATGATAATGATAAAGAATGTGGGGCTCTTTACAGTTTGGTTAAGAATGAAGATGCTCATGGTCAATTTCAGAGCCCTTAGTAGAGCAAGTTGTAGAATGCTCTCATCCCACATAAAAGTATTAGTATTGATGGGTTGGTCTTATTTTCATATTTTGTTTTACCAAATCTTCAACCAATTTGAAAATAGGGTGCCATTTTTCTCCAACCCCACTTTACTGTATGTACATCTGTCTCCATATATTTGTAACCATGGCACCATCAGTGTTGTCACTGTCATAAATCACTTTCCACGCTGATATGAGTTGGACAGTTTCTCAAACCAAATCAGTTCTTATTCAGAGTCACAGTGCTTGTGATGGGTCAAAGACCACATTTCAGTGGTACATTTCCTTTCCTGCATGTTTTCTATGGCTGAACGCCTTTCCTAACACCAACAATTCATGGAGAGTATGAGTGCATTTTATTATGCTGCTAGTGTCAAAAAAGTAAATACCAATCTGCTTATGTTAATAAAATCAATTGTGTCCTTCCCAGAAATTTATAACTTTACACTATTTCAAGAAATCATTATTATTTTTTTCACTCTTGGTGGTGATTGTTGTTGTTTATCGCTCACAGTAGATCCATCATCAAAGATTTCCCAGTCATCTCAGGTACTACATCATCCAATGTTTAATTTCTCTTTTACTCTTACTTTTTTTATGATGGTAAGCTTTGATTTGAGTTATTTGGCTGCTATTTTCAGCCAGTTGAGTGACTATGTAGTGACCAAAACATCAGATGTTAATTTATTACAACTAGTTTCAGTACTTCACTGTTTTGGGCTCAAACCTACTTGATGTCACCTGCAGCTGCTATCCCAGTGGGGCCCCGGTAGGTAGGTTTGTCTTGATACCGTTAACTTTTATATCTCTAACTTTTGGTTTTCTCATTGCTGATGATGATGATGACGATGACAACAACAACGAATGATGGCAACAACCATGGTGACAACGATGATAAGGATTGTTGTTGTTCTTTGTTTTTGATGTTGTTGTAGACAAACACACTGGACAAATAGTAATTAAGACTGGCCACTGATATCCATCAAGGAAATTAAAAAAAGTCACTTTTATTAGATTTCTTAATGTGATTTCACTTTTCTGTCATAAATAAATAACCAAACAAACGTATAATCTTGCAGTCACTGCTGCTGCTGCTGCTGCTGCTGCTGCTGCTGCTGCTGATGATGATGATGATGATGATGATGATGATGATGATGATAATGACGATGATGATGATTGTTTAAAAAACTGAAACTGATGTAAAATGTGTGTAAAACGTAAAAGCCGTGAAAGAAAGTGAGGAGAATAGGGGAGAAGTAGGAGGTGAATACAATCTAATCTAATGAACTAATTAAATTTCCCTTTAGTTAAAAATTAAATAAAGATGAAGCTTAATGATTGCAAGCAATTAAGTAACAACAGCAACAATGACAACAAATGAATTAAAAACAAAGTCATGACCTCGGGAGTCAATTGATGAGAAAGAATTTGTCAATGAGAGAACAATATCTTGTTAATGCATGACTCAGAGAAATGGACTTAAAGGTGGCGTGGTAGCAGTAATTAAGTTCCGACAGGACTGTAAAGTAACAAAGCAAACTTCTTCCTGCAGGTAGCATGAACAATTAAGTGGGTTAATAGATCAGATAGCTTCCATCTTTAATTTGTCAGAGCTGGTAATTTACTACAGTCTTTTAGTTGTTCTGTATTCTTGTTACTAGTGGTGGCCATGGTGAATTCCAGAAGGCATTAGGTTAGAATATTGAAAGTTCTACCACTACATTTCACAGCATCAGATTACCCACCATCTTTTAGCTTGGTTATCTAAATCAATAAAAAGTTGACTTTTTAGTTTCTTCTTCTTCTCCTGCCCTTTCTTCTCCTCTTTCTTCTTCTCCTCCTCTTTCTGCTTCTTCTTCTTCTCCTCCTCTTTCTTCTTCTTCTTCTTCTCCTCCTCCTCTTTCTGCTTCTTCTTCTTCTTCTTCTTCTCTTTCTTCTTCTTCTTCTCTTTCTTCTTCTTCTTCTCCTCCTCCTCCTCTTTCTTCTTCTTCTTCTTCTTCTTCTTCTCTTTCTTCTTCTGTATCTGTCTTGGCATTCATATCGCTCAAAAACTGACCATACATTTTTCACTCCTTCCAAGCTCTATTATTATTGTTATTATTATTATTATTATTATTATTATTATTATTATTATCATCATCATTATCATTAATATTATTATTATTTTCATTAGCATTTTCTTTCAATTCTCTTTCCATTTCTTGCCGAGTGTCTTCTTGACACCTAGGGCAGAGAGACGTACTGTATACATTGGTAGGCCATTAAAACAAACACGCCAGACTGTTCATTGACAGAGTCATGTGATAGAGAAAAAGGGGAAGACAGAGAGAAATAGGAAAAAAATAAAATAAAGCGGGGGAAAAAGGAAAGAAAATTCACAGTGACGATGCTCTTCTCAATACATGTGACATACTAGTTAAGACATTCTTAATTACCAGTGAATCCTATGGTCTAAGAGGCCAGTACTGATCTATCTATGCTATAGGTTGCTCTCAATTAATATAAATACTACAGGTTCCAGTAATTGTTTTCTCGAAGGGTGTATGATTCTGGGAAGGCAGTCCTGAGATTAGGGACCATTAAAGGAAGAAAACTCAAACAGTATACTGTGGAAATGCACCGAATTGGGACAGTGCTTAAGGATTGTACAATGAATGATGGTAACTAGAAAACATTTACACTGTGATGACACTATGTGGGAGAAAGGAAGCAGGACAGAGTTTGACAGAAAAAAAACACTGAGTATAAGTGTTGAGTAAAATGCCAGTTAAGATGAATATAAGGATTGGGTGAAGTCAGTCGGGATTCACTCAGCATTTCACCAGAAAGGTTGACTATAATTTAGAAGGGAAGAGAGTAAGGTCCTAACTGCAAATATGGAAACAAGTTGACTGTAAATATGTAACATCTGAGTTTTTTATATAGGCATTAGAAGTATAATTGATACAGACATTAGAGGTTGAAAAACAACTGGAGAAAAGGAAGTGAGAGAAGGAGATCGGGTGAGGAAAAGAGAGAGTGAGAAAAGGAGCGAGTAAGAGAAAGGGGAGATGAAGAGAGAGAGAGAGGGTGAGGAAAAGAGAGAGAGAGGAACTAAGAAAAAGAAAATGAAGAGTGGCAATGTGAGGATGAGAAAAATTGGATGACACCAGATAGAAATGGTGAAGAAGTAAAAATACAGAGAATGAGGAGAAAAGAGAAAGAAATCAAATGAGGGAGAAAACAAGGATTCAAAAGAGAGAAAATGGGAAAAAGAGGAGAGGAATAAAAAGGAGATTAGAAGGAGCAAAGGAAGGAAACAGAAAAAGAGAGAGAAAAAGGGAGAAAGTGGGGGGGGGGGATAACACCCCCTCCTGGACAAAGAAGTCAATCCCACCCACTCAACACAAAGTTGGAGAAATATAATGCAAAGAACAGATGTTTATTTAAACTGTCATTGTTGCTTTAACAGGTGATAGCAAAGATTTGATAGACAGCTCACTAACTTCATCACAAACACTTCTGTAACTAAAACGTGACATTTAACATTCATCAATTTCTTGTTAACAGTTTCTTCCAGAGGTCAGACAAAACAAGCTTGGCATAGGTGTCATTCAACGGGAGAATGACAGGACAATGACTCCTGTTGTACTTAGCACCTCAAGTATTGAGTTTTATTTTCTCTTCCTGTTTTTATATATCATTTTCAAGTTTGCTATAACTAGCAGAAGGCGTGGTGACTCAGTCATTTGTAGAATGGTAAGTATTGGAAAAAAAAGTTTTGCAGAGAGATGTGCGTGTGTGGCGTGTCTATATATATATATATATAGGCACAGTAGTGGCTGTGCGCGGTAAGAAGCTTGCATCCCAACCACATGGTTCTGGGTTCAGTTCCCCTGTGTGACACTTAGGGCAAGTGTCTTCTGCTATAGCCTCAGGCTGACCAAAGCCTCGTGAGTGGATTTGGTAGACAGAAACTGAAAGAAGCCCGTCGTATATATATATATATATATATATATATATATATATATACATACATATATGCATGCCAGTTAAGATGAATATAAGGATTGTGTGAAGTCAGTAGGGATTCACTCAGCATTTCACAAGAAAGGTTGACTACAACTTAGGGAAGAGAGTAAGGTCCTAACTGCAAATATGGAAACAAGTTGACTGTAAATATGTAACATCTGTGCTTTTTATATAGGCATTAGAAGTATAATTGATACAGACATTAGAGCTCGAAAAACAACTGGAGAATAAGGGGTGAGAGGAGAGAGGCTGAGGAAATGAGAGAGTGAGAGAAAGAGAGAGTGTGGGAAATGGGAGAGAAAGAGAGAGTGTGAGGGAAAGCGAGAGAGGTATTTTTTAATATGCTGACCACTGACAAAATTTTTTGAAAATTTTATCCTATATTAGATGTAAATTTAACACCATTCGCTTCCAGACTGTCTCTTACTCTATGAGAATTTTCAGTCTGATCGCATGTGTCTCAAGGTGTGCTGCAAAATTTCTATCTACTTGGATATATTTGGGGTACTTAAGTGTACTCATGGCATTGCGTATGCTTGTTCCATGTGTGCAAGTAAGTATTTATTTCTTAACATATTTACCGCTTTATGAATTAACTCAGAAATCAGACCGATTCAGTGATAATGGAATTTTCAGAAATTTCTGTCAGCTTGCTTCGAGACGTGTGATTTTAGGGAAGAATTATATGTGGTTATTGATGATTTAAAGTCTATTTCTCAGCATATTTGGCACAGGAATTTTTTAATATGCTGGCCACTGATAACATTTTTTGAAAATTTTATCCTATATTAGATGTATATATATGTATATATTTGTGTGTTAGTGTCTGTGTTTGCCCTCCCACCATCGCTTGACAACTGATGTTGGTGTGTTTACGTTACCATAACTTAGTAGTTCAGCAAAAGTCACTGATAGAATAAATACCTGGCTTACAAAGAATAAGTACAGGGGTCGATTTCTTTGACTAAAAGGCATGTTCCAGCATAGCCACAGTTAAAATGACAGAAAGAAGTAAGAAAATAAAAGAATATATATATATATATATATATATATATATATAATGAACACAAATGGGTTGAGGTTCACTTCAGCTGTTTCTGACACATTTTTTACTGGTGAATAAACTGATTATACGAGGGGGTACCCAAAAGAAACTGGAATTTTGCAATGTTATTTTGTTCACTTAGTTTTAGATGTTTACACTTTTACCACCTTCAAAATATTCTCCATATGCAGCAATGCATCAGTCCAGATGCGTTTTCCACTAATCGAAGCTGTGCTGGAACTCTTGCGAAATGATGCTTTTAACGCCTCCATTATTTTTTCTTCACCTCTTCCACATCTCCAAATTCTGTAGTGCCAGCTTTCATCATTAGTGATGACCTTCAAAAGAAGGTCCAGATAAGCTTCCAGCTGTTCTTTCAGTTCCTAACACACTTTCAGTTGTGATTGCTTGTGATCTTTTGTGAGCAAGCGAGGCACACATTTTGCAGCACCTCTTTTCATTTGTAATTTCTTGCACAAAATTTGTTGACGGAAGCCTCAAGACACACCAATTATATCAACAAGTTTGTCAATTGTTCAGTGACAGCCCTCCACGATCAGTTCATGAATTTTCATGATGTTTTCATTCATTCAGGATGTTGACAGATGCCTTGACAAGGTTGGTCCTCAAGTGATAAGTGAGCACTCCTAAAGCATGGAAACCACTCATAAACTTTTGTTTTTCTTATGGTAGCATCCTTGTAAGCTGTTTGAAGCATGACGGCTGTTTCGGTTGCTGTTTTCCCCAGCAGAAAACAGAATTTCATGGAAGCACGCTGTTTCTTTATTTCAGCCATCGCAAAAATCAACGAACAGGGAGACACACTGCAAAACAAAGATGCACCACATGGCAGTACAATCTCACTTGATGCTGCCAGTTGGCTTGAATCAAATGGCTTCTAGTGGCAGAAGCCTGAACTACAGTGGGCTTGTTCCACAGAGAATGTTTCCGGTTACTTTTGGGTAGCCCCTTGTATCATGAAAAAGAAAATGTTTTTTCAAGTGAATTAAAAGATACCAAGATATGGAAAGTGTGTTAACCCTCTCATTTTAGCTGCAAGTATGAGAGCGAAGCTGTACCAAATCATAGTCAGCTATATGGGTGAGAATCATAAGTCCATCAACAGACAAAGCCACACTAAATTATTTGTATTAAATAGATGGTGAAAAATAAAGCTTAAGAGGAAGGGAAAAAAGAATGGCAAGTGATAAGAAGACAAAAAAAAAAAGAATAGTGGAATGTAGCATAGTGAAGACAGAATTACTCCCATCAAACCACTATATCACAGACCATCAGAACTGGATCATTTACAGTAATGAATACTTACATACACACAACAACAAATAAACAATCATATGCACGCGTGCGTGTGTGTGTATGTATGCTTGTGCTTGTATTCTTCCAGTTATGTATGGAGAGAAATTCCATACAGTGAAACCAGTGCAAACTACAGATGCACAGGATGTGCAGTTGAATCATAGGCAGGTTGATCACCCTCCCTTTTTCCCTCATTTCATACCTATTATCTGTTCCCCAACATACTAGGTGCCAGTATCACTGTGATCATGACAACTTACCTGCTGTTAATGACTTTTTTTGAACAACAGGATGGAGTCTATTTTTGAACAACAGGATGGAATCTTTTACACCAATGGGATACAAGTACTGCAACATCGATGGAAAAAGTGTGTACACCACAAACTGGACTATGTTGAAAAATAAACCTCATTTCATCACACTCCATGAGAGTATTTTGGTTAGCCTATTAACATTTCAGCTAAGCCCTCAGAAATATTGAAGGTTGATGTCAAGCTGTTAGGCCACATGGAGGAAGTAACAAAATGACCAGTTGATAACAGAGCTTGAAAAAATTCACCCATCCCTGCTAGCACAGCAGGATTGAATTTTTGGAATCATAATATATAAGTATATAACTGAGCTCTTCAAAAAATATGTCCTTGTCAAATTTTCATCTACCTCAGCCCACCCCTTCATTTTCCTATCCCTCATCCCCATCCTTTCTGTACTGCCAGTTACCAATTCCTTCCCTCTTTCCTGTTGACATCTATCCCACATTTAGTGATATAACTTAAGTTTATTCCATCAAAGCTGAACTGAGCAACAAAACAACAACAAAAATAGTTTTCAGTAAGCTTGAAATAAAAACTCATGAGCTGAGACTCCAACACAGTATATAACAGGCCATCCAGCTGTAATTCTTAGTAAAGCTGAATCATAAATTAAAACTGAATATTGTTAGTAAAGATCTCTTCTAATACTGATTCCAAGTAAGGCAAAAACAATGGCAAAGTTTAAGTAATTAATCATAGTCAAAAGTCAGAAATATGAAACCAGAATACAGCATGAAGGAAACTTGTTTCTTATTGGGTCGATGAAACTTTAGTCGCAAGAAAGAAAGGAAAAATCAGAGAAGGAGAGAGAGAGAGAGAGAGAGAGAGAGAGAGAAAGCAAAAGAGAAATAGAAAGCATAAGGGAGGAAAGTAAAGAGAAATAGAGGTGGGTGATTGTAACTTTAAATTCTGGCACTTCTTGGTTTATTGACTAGAATATAATCAAGTGAAATATATTTTGGAGGTCAATATTGACAAAATACAATTTTATAATGCCTTGAATGACACACTGCTACACACACACACACACACACACTGCCACATAAATCTCCCATCACACACTCTCTCCCCTACTCACACACAAAGTTCCATATAGATGCATATATATATACACACATGCATACTTTCCAACCCCTTGCTTCTAGTCCCTCTTTAATATATATTTTTAAAGATTGTATAAAAATGTAGTGATTTATATGAATGAATAAATGTATGAGTTTCTGTACCTTTATGTGTGTCTGCATGGTACATACATATATGTGTGTGTATTCATATAGGCACAATAACACACACATATACACATGTGTATGTATTTATGCAAA
This sequence comes from Octopus bimaculoides, assembly GCF_046866305.1. NCBI lineage: Eukaryota > Metazoa > Mollusca > Cephalopoda > Octopoda > Octopodidae > Octopus > Octopus bimaculoides. The sequence continues at coordinate 35,663,791 of NC_142945.1, read as the reverse complement.
CAGACATATGTATGCATATGTGTGTATGGGTGTGTGTGTGTATATATATATATATATATATATATATATATATATATATATATACACATACACACACAAATATATATAGGCATATATTTATGCACATATACACATACACACAAGCATATTTATACTCAAACATCTACACACACACAATTATATGTGTGTGTGTACACATATATATATATATATATATATATATATATATATATATATATATATACAGAGAGAGAGAGAGAGAGAGAGAGAGAGAAAGAAAGCTACACAGATATATAAATGTTAAATGTGTGTGTGTATATGTAAAAGTTTTTATTGTAGATATTTGATTAATTACAAGACAATCAAGTCAAATGAAGCAACATCTCGCATAGGCTAATAGGTTACTCAATAACAGTTAACTTTTACTCTGAAGCACTTTTAGCAGCAATATTCAAGATCAAATTATGCATTTGTATACTACCACCACCCCTCCACATGAACAGCCTGAACCACTACCACAACTACAGCTGCTACATCTACCCAGTTTTACATCAGCTTATATTCTTATCATCAAAATTATGCATTAGAATAATTCTCTTGCCAACACAATTTTATAGCTTAAGTGATGGACATGTTTCTACAGCAGATATTAAAATGCCACCTAGGGCCCTTGATGGGTTTTTGAAAGACTGGCATGTAGCTCTGGTTTCAGGACATTAAGCAGATGAGACATGAATCTCCCTCTGGATAAGTCGCTGGTCGATCTGCATATAAACTCTACAACATAATGATAAAGAGGTAAAGCAGGTCCGAATCTTACAGTTAAAATAGAATACAGATATATATGAAATTGAAGAGATACCATGACCTATTGAATCATAACTGAATGTTGTATCATAGTTTTATACAAAGCATCATATATAAGTCTGACAGGTAGAAACTTCATTTCTGTTTATACAGTTCACAATTATTAGAAACTGTACCTAAGAAGTAAAGTGGGATGAAGAATTGAAACTGTCTAGTAGGATCAGTTTGCCAGAAGCTTATCTTCAATTTAAGGTACTCTCGTCATTGTACAAGTGAGTTGTGTATTGAGAATCTGAAGAGAGGGCATCAACATTGCCACTTCTCATAGCCACTTATTCTTAATAGCAAAGTATACAGTGCTTTTCTAGAAGTAAATGTTATACTCAAATACATAATATAACTCATGTGTAAAACTGTAATTGGCAATCTTACAAACACCTTACAGATTCACAATCTACTGTATTTTATATCTAATTTTAATTAATTTACATTCTAGAGTTGTCTCCCCTGCCTTTTTGGCTAGAATTAGTAATTTAGATTATGATTATTTTCATCATTAAGTGTATAGCTTTAATTAAATTTAATTAATTCCACTGGTAGTGCCCCAGCATGGCCACAGCCTAAGAGCTGAAAGGTATAAAAGAATGAAATTTCTTCAATTACTACATTAAATATGTTAATAGCCACTTTGAAATATGTTTATATACAGATCTCAATATATATTACAAACCTACTAGGAAATGCAAAATTAAGTGCTCAATGCATTTCAAATACATTTGCATGGAATTTTAAATCAAGACTGCAAGTGTAGTAAACCAGTTAATGTGGTGTAAATACAAATAAGCGTCAAATTTATATCTTACAACCTAGAAAGTTTTCAAATGTTAGAAATCTAATTTCTTAAGTTATATTGTTCCATAGGCATAACACTTCTGTATTTAACCATGAGAAATTTATAATGGTTTCACTGTTTTGTATATTATAGAATTATTATGAGAACCACTTCATAAATACAATACTCACAACTGCCAGAGAACACTAGTCCCATTGTTAAAAAAATGAAAAACATCAAAATTAACTTGGGTCACACCAAGTTTATCTACACACATAACATGAATAAATGTGCCATTGAGCTTTGTAAATTGTTTATTTAAATTTTCAGCAAGAGGAGGTAGGAGTCAATATTTCCATGTGTATGAGAATAAAGATACTCTAAGGTAGCAGTAGATGAATATGAACTGATAGTGATTCCTAAAACTTACTTGATTCACTTGAGAAGTAAGACTGGAATTGATTTGCAAAATATTCATGGGATGTTAAATTTGTACATGAAGTATTGGATGAAGTACTGAAGGCCAATCTCAAGACATTGAGCCTTATGAAGATGACTAAGAACTGAGATATCTGATGCACTGTTGTACTCAAGAAGACCTGTCCATCACAGCAGAATCGATACCAGTGCTGGTGCATTGTTAAAAGCACCCAGTACACTCAATGGAATGGTTAGCATTAGGAAGGGCATCCAGCCATAGAAACCATGCCAGAACAGATAATGGAGCCTGGTGCAGCCCCTGGCCTTACCAGCTCTAGTCAAACCATCCAACCCAGGCCAGCACAGAAAAGAGATGTTATGATGAAGATGATGATGAACTGAGTATTAGCTGAGACTGAGTAAACAAATAAATTAGTTGTATCATTCTAATCTTGGAACCTTATGTCAAATAGACACTATTAGCAAACACTACTCTAACAAAAGGGCTATTGGGATGTACATCACATAGAAATATGAAAGTTACAAGCATATTTACAAGAAATAAAATTTAAATGTAGTCTTCCCTTAATATTTCTTTACAAATTAAATTGCATGATAATTTTATTATTGTTTCCCTATTTCTCTTTCAGGCAATCAATTTCACATCAATTTTACTAACACTAGCAGAAGGCTACAGTAAATTTGGAAAGTTGCATAGATTTTAATATTAATGTAGCCTTTATCATTGTTATTAACAGTGGTTTTTAAAATTATTTTCAAGAAGCTGCGCTGATAAGATATAAATATCAAAACACATTTGCAAATGATAGAAAGAACCCTTTAAATACATACAGTTTAGAAAATTCAATTTTAATTTTCATCTTATGCTTAACACAAGACATAAATTATCTCTAAAGAAGAAGAAGAAGAAGAAGAAGAAGAAGAAGAAGAAGAAGAAGAAGAAGAAGAAGAAGAAGAAGAAGAAGAAGAGTTTGCTACTAGAAAGAAGAAAAGTAGAGTTAAGTAAATGATACAAAACAGGAAATAAACTTCATTCAAATTATATGGAATACAAGGTGGTATCAAAAGATTCCCAGGCTAGTTACATTTAATAAAAAGTAACTTATTTACCAAAGTTTTAACATCGTCAGCTTTGAAATAGTCACTTTGTGCAACAGAACACTGATCCCAGCATTCCAACCTCTTTTGGAATGTAGCCTGGAAGTCATTTTCCATAAGTGAGTTGAGGAAACCTTTGCGATTCGCTCTGGATCATGACAATGGTGTTAAACTGACAACCTTTGAGCAGCATTTTCCCCTCGGGGAAGGGATAGAAGTCTACATATGGTAAATTTGGTGAACAGGGTGGGATGGAAGTGATATCATGTTGTGTTTGGTAAGAAACTCATAAGTTAGGAGAGCTCAGTGAAGAATCCAGTTTTCCATGCTCCACAGATCCAGTCTCTTTTGCCAAATGTCCTCTTGAAATGTTTCAAAACATCACAGTAGAACACTTGATTGATGGTCTGGCCCTGGGGGATGAATTCTCAATGCATAATACCACATTTCTGGGGGTGATGTTCATCGCAAGTCTTCTAGATCACACACCATCTTCCAAGAATGTTCTGCTTTTGAAGTGCCCATGCCACTCAAAACATTGTGTACAACCCCATTGCCTCTTTGCCATAAACTTGTTGAAACATGCTCAATGTATCTGCAGCAGACTTCCCGAGTTTAATGCAAAATTTCACGTTGGCTCTTTGTTCCTGTCCATGACAAAATCACAGACTACTGCATACATACATGTGATCTCAAAAACACAAATTTCACAACTTGCAAAGTAAACACAGCAATGTCACTCAGCACACTGCCTCACACAGGTCACTGTTATCTCTCACTGCACATGCAACCATTTGCTACCACCTGTTGATGTATTACAGAACTAGTCCGGGAACTTTTTGATGCCACCACATAAACATTTGAACATGTTCCTCATCATCTTTAAATTGCAATAATAATCCTTTCTACTTCAGGCACAAGATACGAAACCAGGTGGAGGGGTATAGCTGATTACAACAACCACAGGGCTCAAATGGCATTTATTTTGTTGGCCTTGAAAGGATAGAAAAGTTGACGTCAGCACAATGTGAACTCAGAATATAAACCTAGAAGAAATGCTGCTAAGCATTTTGTCTGGTATGCTAACAATTCTGCCAGCTTAATAATGATTATAATAATAATGCTTTCTATTATAGGCACAAGGCCTGAAATTTTTTATAGTGGTGGTGGTGGTGGGGGGGCTAATTACATTAACCCTAGTACTTAACTGGTACTGAATTTATTGATCCTGAAAGGATGAAAGGCAAAGTCGACCTCAGTGGAATCTGAACTTAAATCGTAAAGACGGATGAAATGCCATAAAGACAGGCAAAATACGAATTACATCTCTGTACCAACAATCATCTCTCTTCCACACTACACCTGATTTCCCTTATACACAGATTTTCTTTCAGCTCATCATTTATGCATACTAATATTACACATCCAACACAACATACTTGTTTCATGTATTTCTAATCTTTGTATCCAGTGTCCACCTCCTTATCATGCAGCATTGTAGTTTGTACACAAAACTCATACAATCTGCTCTTCACTGAAAGAGAAAATCCATTTTTGCCATTAGAGATAATAGTCACCAGAACTTCGTCTACCCTATTCTTATTCTTATTCTACCCTATTCTTATTCTTATTCTACCCTATTCTTATTCTGGTTATTGTGTTTTCAGAAAGCCCTGCTTTACAGTAGATAAGTCATCACCTAGGTAATGGATGCTATTAACTACTTCTACAAAGCTTTCTGATCATTGCAGGGAATTTACTTTGCTGGTGTTCTGAAGGTTTACTCTGTACATCTTCCCCAGACAAAGTCTTTATTTTCAGCAGCCTTCCCTTTATGCTAATGCACTATCTGTACATCCAGGGATCACAATGAGCACACCATACTGAGATCTACTCCTTTTTTACATAACGAGCATGATGGTAGAAGAAACATGTCTTCTTTCCAACTTACTAAAACTTAATTCATTGTCAGGTTTATACCAAGGCATCTTAATTCTAAGTTTAGCTTCCACATCTAAAAATTTTTCTGTAAATCCTCCAGTCTCTTCTCACAGCGAACTGGTCTTAAACACCTCTGTTTATAGCTTGGAGAACTATGATAAATAGCAGGGTCTGAAAACCAAGCTTTGGTAGATACCTACTTACATACTAAATCCTCACTGAGTTTAATGCTAACAGTATCTCTGTACATGACTCAAACTCACAAGCCAGTTGCCTAATTTTCTTTTATGACCACTGGTCTACAGATCAAGATACTCTCTCAAAGGCCTTCTGTAGATCAGCAAAAGCTCAGTAAATCACCTTACTCTTAGCTAAAACTAAAAACTTCTCTGCACTTGTCTCACCAGGAAGGAAACATTGTAGCACTCCGGCCAAACACAAATCCAAATTATATCTCTTGTAAGCAGATTCTCTTCTTCATCAATTGTGCTAAAACTTTCATAGCTTGGTCCAACAGCTTGATATCTTTGTAGTAGTTTCTTTCTAGAGCATTTCCTTTGCCAATGTAGTAGTTGGTGATTATACTGCTCTAATGAGGTGGTAGGGAGGAAGAACCTTTATAGTGCCAGATAAAAAGTCTTGAAATATTTGTTCTGACTCTTTACCATTTGGTTTTAAATCTTGTCAAGGCCAACTTTCCCTTACATCCTTCTAAGGATAATGATGTTGCTGTTATTTGTTATCAAAGAAATTTATAAGAACACCTCATAAAAGCAGTCCTTTTCACTTAATGGTCATTCTCAATGGTACTGCATAAGTAGAGGTAACAGTTACTGTTGATTAACCTTCAAGTAGTTTAATTACTCTGGGTATTTCATTTAGGTTATTTATCTATTTCACTCACTGGTATACTTACTTCATCTAAACCAGCGTCGTTACTTACCCAGCAGATTTTGAGTTGCTTGCAAGAGGATTAGCTGAGGCTTCATTCTATTTCACCTCTTGCACACTGCACACATCTACTTGCCGGTGTTCAAGCACCTCTATAATCTCACAAGATCAATCTTTCATTATACCAGTGTTGATAATTGCAACCCTGAAATATTTTGCTCTATATGAAGAAGATAACCTGTGGTGAAAGGGTTAATACATGAGATGAGTTTCCTACACTTGACAGGCTTGATAACAGCCAATGGCTTGATAACAGCCAATGTCTTGATAACAGCCAATGGCTTCATAACAGCCCAGGGTTCTTGCCATATGTTTCCACTTAATCACCTGGTGATTGTGCACAGCACTAGCATAGTGAGTATTGATATACACAATTAAAGATTTTCATTGCATTAGAGCTTATCATGAGTTTGGTATTGTTTTACAAGCTAGATATTTTCCCTTTCATCAGTACCTTTACAGCATAGACTGAGTGCATTTTACCATGCTATCAGCATTGGAGAAGTTGTCTGTCAGGAATAAATTATCTATACAGTCTCAGTTTTTATTCTGAATTACTTCTCTTTATGACTATGTCTCGTGGAGTCCATGTTTTCCTTTATTGCAATAATAGATTTCTGTAAGTATAAGCTGGAACTGACAAGAAGAATGGGGTGATGGGAAAGACAATGGAGCCCAAAGAAAGAGACAGAATATCAGATGTAGTTATATAACAGAGGAATGCGTAAGAAGATAAGGGTGATCCCGGAATGGAGGAGAAGGGGGATACATGTCAACTGAGTATGAGAGTGTTATTCTAGCACCCCTGCATAGTTTAGTACGATGTGTATTATGAAAGGGAAAGAAGGATGAGTGGAAAGAAGGATGAGTGGAAAGAAGAAATGGAGCATGCATTGGAGGTGAAGGCATGAATGAAAGAGAAGAGGTGAGTACACAGTATATGTAAGGAGTCTGAGAATGAAAACATTATTTTGGTTTGACTGCATAGTTTAATCGGCAAGTGAGTCTATCCCAATAAATTTTATTGAAACCTGAAGGTGTGTAATGGAAGAAGAGGGTGACGTGTAAGACAAGGAGTAAATCAAGAAAGTGAGAGAAGAAGCACAGCATACGCAAGTCATCTGAGAATGAAAACTCTGCTATGGTGTCTCTGGATAGCTTATTAGCCAAAAATATAAATTCAGAAAGTTCTTATGAAATTGGGGGTTGTGGGAGAAGAGTGGTTTGCTGCCAATGAATAGTTTGTGATCTCTGTATTGTTGTAGATAGTAATTTATAAATCATAATATATCGAAAGTGAAAATACACAAATGCTATAGCAGCAAATTCATAGCTGTCTATCTGTAGTAGCCAATAAAAATGATAAAAGTTGTTATGAATAAAATAGTAAGCAAATTGAATAATATGTCAAGAGAAATATATAAATAAATCAAATCATATCCTATCTTAAGTGTGGTCTTCAAAATTTCAAGATGGTAAAATAACTACTACTAACTCCTGTGTATTTTGTAGCCTTCTGCCTGTCTATCTGACTGCCTTCTCTCAACAGTTATTTTATAGACAAATTTCAAGTGGATACGCAATACATTACTCAATTTTTGTGTTGTCACAAATAGTATACACATTCGTGTGTGTGTGTGTGTGTGTTATATATATATATATATATATATATATATATATATGCATATGCATATGTTTGTGGATATCATTATCATCATTTGATAATGTACACAAACATATGCATGTGTATAAATATATGTACTTGCATATATATATATATATATATATATATATATATATATATATATATATGCATGTTCATGTGTGTGTGTGTGTGTGTGTGTGTGTGTGTGTATGTATGTATCTTTCTAAGTATATATGTGAAAGATGTAAACATTGGTGAGAATACTAATAAACCATTTCTTTCAGTCAGAAATATGTTGTGGTATGTATTTGTTCTGCTCAAGTAGCATAGACATTTTATTTTCACACTTGAAATTGTAAATACAATGAATTGGGGATTAGTCCATTGAAGACCAGCAACCAAGGATGTTCTTGTTTACAAAATATTATGCACAAAGGAAATTTTTTAAAAAGTCTATCTCACAAGTCACTCTCTTGGCTTACATCCTTCATTTAAAAGGAAGAAATTCAATAAAATGAAGCACCAGTTATATTGAGGATTGATCCTATTAACTCTTTAAAAAAATAGTGAGAAATCAATATCAAACAGTAAATAGAATGGAAATGAAAGCTTGCGATGCTAATCTAGATTTGGCAACAGCAATCAAAAAAATAATTTTGATAAACTCTTTAATGATAATAACTGGCTTGTTGAAACAAAAAGAGAGTAATGGTTATAAAATTGATAAAGAATTAGAGTATTTTTTGACACAAACAATAACTATTCTTATAAATAGCGAAAATGAGTTTTGTGATGATGTTCTTATCACAATCAGTCTAATGGGAAACAGTTTGCTTCCATCATGACAGTTGATAAGTTTGACTTGTTTATTGTTCTTTTGATATAATCATCATGTTTGTTTATTTATGTATTATTTATTTAGATAGTTAGTCATTGAAGATAAGTTTCTGAAAAGCGCAGCAGAAATCATATCTTTTATGCAGAACAGTGGTAGCTGTCATGGTGGTAGGGACAATAATATTCACAGCTGTCAGAGAGTGTGTGAGAAATAACCAAATTTCTTTAATAAATTTGAAACAAAAAGAAATGAAAAGTTGCAAAACAATGTGTGAAACTATCCATCATTTTATGTAAAATTCTGATAAAATATGTGTATTTATGTATGTGTGTTTGTAAGGATAACTGTATAAAATATACACATGTACATATATATCTTGATGCATAATATATCTACAATATAAATGAGAGTGTGCGTGTGGTTATATACGTGTGCTTAGCACAAGATGGCTCTGAAACAGTGTGTCCTTGACAAAAATGAATTTGATTTTTGAAATCTGTGTCCATAAATAATGATCAAAAAAATATAATCTGCTAGGAGAACTCAACTTTTAGATTGACAGCTCTCTTACTCTCTATCACCACCACACACTCTTTCTTCTACACCTTCCCCTCTCTCTATATATATTTACCAGACTCTTTATCACTTTCTCTTTGTATAGATATATTACCTTTCACACATTGCTTTCATTTTGTTTCAAACTTCAACTCGTAATGTTCATTTTCATTTTATGACACACGGCTATCATGCACAAAATGCTTAGCTTCCAAATCCTGTTTTCTGGTTGGGTAAATATGGTCACAAAATCAGGTTCAGTGTGAAAATCTACAACAATATGTCAAATTTGAAAATTTTGACTTAACTTTAAAATTTCAAAATCTATGACAGCAACGGAAAAGATCTGTCAATTTGTCTATTTCTTTCATTTTTCTCTTTTCTACTTAAAAAATTTCTCCTTCTCTATGTATGTATTTACCATACTATCTCTCACTCTCTGTAAATGTATATCATTCATGCTGAGTGTGTGTTTGAGTGTGTATGGATGAGCGTGTGTGTATGCATATGTCCGTGTATGCATTTGTTTAACCAATTTCAATAGGGTGAACAGTGTGATTTAAAAAATGTAAAAGACAATTTATTTTCATAACATACTTGGATCTATTTCAAAACGGGGGCACCAGTTTTCATTTATGTTTTATGTAGTGTTTTTGGTACCGAAAGACTTTCAAACTTCGTATACTTATCTATTTTGTGTTATAGAACAGAAAAAAATTTTTGTATTCGAATTTATTTCATGTAAAAAATTGTCTTATTTCGATAATTTCTACTAATCACTGACGTCTATTCAGTTGAAAACAGTTAGCGCTGTAACGGTGTATATCGTATTAATCCCCTAACCCTAACCCTAACTAGACTGTTAACCCTAACCCTAACCCTAACTAGACTGTTAACCCTAACCCTAACCCTAAAACTAACCCTAACTCTAGAATCCGAACTCTAAAATTGTTACACACATAGATATGCACAGCGTAATTTATTATATAAACAATATATGCGTATAAATTACGATTAAACCAGATGAAATATGTCACAGGGAATAACATTTTTATGACCGCCCAGCAGTAACTCTATTCAGCTGAATAGACGTCAGTGATTGGTTGAAATTACAGAAATACGACAACTTTAACATGGAATAACTTGCGATGTACGTTTTTTTTATGAAGACTAAGAGTAAAAGATGTTTTATATGACACATTCTACCAGTGTCCCAAGTTTCAAAGTGTTTCGTTAGTGTTTCGTTAAGAAAATACTGGTGCCCCCATTTTGAAATAGATCCACATACTTTTCTGTTAGTAAATATGTATTTTCTTAGGCACACACACTTGCTTGGTGCAGGGTTGGGGTTAAAAATTTAAATTACAATTTTTTTTTTATGCCTTTTTTTTTTTGTATACATATATACATACATATAAATATATATATATATATATATATATATATATATATATATATATATATATATTATAATGGTTTTGCCAACTTTCTCTTTATGAAGGCAGCTGGACTTATATATATATATATATATATGTATATATACACACACACACACACATAATACATATATATATATATATATATATATATATATATATATATATATATATATATATATATATACATGCATACATACATATATATGTGTGTGTGTGTGTGACAAAAGCATCACTGGGTGGCTGACAACTTCATTTCCCAATCCTGCGATTCCCAGTTGTATCCCTCTGTACAACACCTAGGCCTAGAGTATTCTACCAGAACATGCAGGAGACAACTAAAGCCTTGGGTTATATATATATATATATATATATATATATATATATATATATACATACATACATACATATAAACACCAGACACACATATCTATCCATACACACACAAACACACACATGTATACACATACTTATATCAGGTCATCCCATAAGTTCTGTCTGAATTTTGAATAAAGAAAACAAGTGATCAAATGTTATATTTAATTGAAATTTAATCATCAATGTACCTTCCCTGATTATCTATGACTTCCTTCCATCTATTTACAAGCTTTTTAATCCCATCAATGTAAAACTCTTTTGGTTTCAAAGTGAAGAACTATGAAATGTCAGTTTCAACCTCCTCCTGGCTTGTGAAAGTTATGTCCCCCAAATTATTCTATAAACTGTGAAACAAATGGTAGTCTGGAACAAGGTCGGGAAAATAAGGTGGATGAGGAAATTTTCTCAGCCAAGTTCTTCGATCTTCTGTGATGTGATCTTTGCAGTGTGGGGTCGCACATTGTCCTGATGAAACATCACTCTTTTTTGATTCACTAAAGTGGGTTTTTTATCTTCAAAGCTTGGTTCAAACGCTCTAATTGCTGACAGTAGACTTGAGCATTGATTGTTGCATTAGGTGGTAACAATTCAAAGTGAATTATTCCTTTGCAATCCCAAAAGATAGAGAGAAGAACCTTTTTCCCATGAAGCTCCCTTCTTGGTTGTGGTTGAGCGAGTTCATGAGAATGGAGAGAACAGATGTCAACTCGGGATTTGCGGTAACTTTCGGACAATTCATGAGGCACTCATTTTCCAAGTTGAGGAACCTTTCCAATTTGTTAAAGATGATGGTGAACAGTTGTATGGTTTGAACTAAGCTTTATTGCCATTTCTTCAACTGATAATGCAGGATTTTCTTCAAGTAATGCCTCAAGGAGCTTATCATCAAACTCAACTGGACATACTGTTCGATCGTCTTCTTCAAGGCTGAAATCTCCACTTCTGAATTTTGCAAACCATCTTCTGCAAGTTCTTTCATTCAAGCATTCTTTCCCATAAAATGAGTGCATGTTTCAAGTCGCTTTGGCTGCAGAGTTTCCTTTTTGTACTCATAAAGCATTATGTGCCTCAAATGCTCTTTGGATAATTCCATGTTAGAAAGGGTTTTGATCAAAGAAATTTTAATTCTATTATTCTGTAAAATAATATTTAATTAGTTTAAATGTGCACAAATACATAAAAATAAATTTTAATTCCATTAGACATTCTAAAATACTATTAAATTTCATTCAATTTTAAAAAAGGTAAAATCGGACAGAACTTATGGGATGATCTGATATATTGGGTTATCTCATAAATAATGCGGTTTTCTAATACTTCTATTTTTCAAAAGTGCTAACTTTCTTCTAATTTATTTTTGTTAGCTTATTTTCAGATAAATAATGTCTGGCATCAGGTTAACTCAGCAAATGAAAAAGCACCTGGTAATCACTGCACTAAAAGCACAGAACAGTGATACAGGGATACCCAGCTACCTGAAAGTTGCCTGATACTTCATTGTCAAAGTTCAAAAGAAGCTAGGAGCTGCTGACAAAGATCAAACATCAGTAGCTGAACACAAAATGCATGCACACGTTCCTAATATTATCAGAACATATAACTTTGTACAAAAAGCTCGATAAATAATCAATAAAAGCTCCAAGAAAATCAATCACAGCCATTGCAAATGACCTCAAGGTTTCAGAATGCACCCTCAGATGAGTTGTGCATGAGGACATCCAGTACAAGTTGTATGTGGTCATCCAACTTTTTGCATTTTCATTTTATTTAGGAATTTTTTTTTTTAGTTAGATGTATCTGATTTAAACAAAAAAAAAACATTAAAAATGTCTGAAAAAAAAGAAAAGAAATTTTGAAGTTCAATTTTTCCAATTATTTCATTTTCCCATGTAACTCTCTAACCTTAAGTCCTATACCTAAAAACTAATTTTAAACCCAAACCTTTAATCTCTCACTTTCAACCTAACCCTCAAACTTCACGCTAAAACTCTACCCTAACCTAATTTTTCTTTCTAAGAAAATAATCTCCTATGTTTAATACATATAATTATGAAAGAAATTTAGGAACAAAATGTTGAAGATGCAGAAGTTACAACTGTATTCTCCAAAATGGAGAGTTTGAGCATTTCTAAAACAAGGAATGTAATTTATTTTCCTTTATCTCTTCAGAATCTTCTGCTTCTTTCTGTCATTAACTGCAATCAAGCTGAGGCACCACCTTGAAAAAATTTTAATCAAATACATCAACCTCAGTACTTTTGCTGAACAGCTAAGTTACAGGAACATAAACACACCAGCACCAGTAGTCAAGCAATGGTGGTGGTGGGACACACACACGCACAAAAAAAATATATACATATGTACGACAGGCTTCTTTCAGTTTCAGTATACCAAATCCACTCACAATGCTTGGGGTCAACCTGAAGTTATAGTAGAAGAAACTTGCCTAAGGTTCCGTGCAGTGGGACAGAACCCCAAACTATGTGGTTGGGAAGCAAGCTTCTTATCACACACTACACCTCAAAGTCTAGAAAATAGACATGGATTTCATATTGCACAACTTTGCCAATACCCATAGTTTAATTGATGAAATATATAATGAAACATCGTCATTATCATCATTTAGTATTCATTTTCCATGCTGGCATGGATTGGACGGTTTGACAGGAGTTGAGGACTGTGCCAAGCTCTATTGTCTGCTTTGGCATCATTTCTGGATGCCCTTCCTAATGTCAACCACTTTACAGAGTGTACTAGGTGTAAACAATTTACATTGCACCAGCACTAGTGAGGTGACCAAGTAACTTGCAAGACAAAGACACCCCACAGGGGAGAGTGGTATTGAGTGAGGTGGCTTTGTACCGAATGATAAGAGGTATATAATATAGGTACAGATGTGGCTGTGTGGTGAAGTATGTCACTTCTTAACCACCTGCTTTTGGGTTCATTTTACTTAACACCAGTATTAAGTTCACTCTGCTTAACACAAGTGTTAAAAATATCTAATTAACATATTAAGCTAGAATTGCCGGAAATAAAACATTCCAGTGTTTCATTGCATCCAGAGTCATTTGAAAATGAAAGTCAACAGCAGGTGTTTTCCAAGTTAAAAGCAAACATTTTCCATCAGAAGACAGCAATTAAGGAAGAAAAGTAAAATAGCTGACAGTAAAGTGTTGGCTAGACGATATAAACCATCTCGTGTGATACTGTCATTATTGTAGTCGTGGCCATCAAATTTTTCTTATCTTTTACTTGTTTCAGTCACTGGACTATGGCCATGCTGGGGCACCACCATGAAGGGTGTTAGTCAAATGAATTGACCACAGTATTTATTATTTTTCTTAAAAGCCTGATACTTATTCTATCAGTTTCTATTGCCAAACCAATGAGTCACGAGAACATAAATAAACCAACACCAAATATCAAGCAGTGGTGGGGGACACACACAAACGGAGACAGATAGAAATATATACATATATGTATTAATCTTTTATCTTTTACTTCTTTCAGTCATTAGACTGTGGCCATTCTGGGGCAATGTCTTGAACAATTTTTAGTCAAATGAATTGACCCCAGTACTTCTGTTTTTTTAAAGCCTAGTACTTATTTCACTGGACTCATTGCTGAACTGCTAAGTTACAGGGACATAAACACACCAAAACCAGTTGTCAAGCAGTGGAGGGAGGGACAAACACAGATACAAAGATGTGCATGCGCGCGCATACACACACATACACACTCACGACAGACTTCTTTCAGTTTCCATCTTCCAAAACCACTCACAAGGATTTGGTTAGCCTGAGGCTATAATAGAAGACAGTTGCCCAAGGTGCCATGCAGTGGGACTGAGCCCAGAACCATGTGATTTGAAATCAACCATTTTACCACAGAGCATGTGAGCAATGTATGGCTTTTATCTACTCAGATGTATTAAATATTAACAGAAGAAAGTCAGAATAGAAATCAGACAATTTTCTGCAAATTTGTAGCCTCTCTCCTTGTATTTGAATTTGTTCTAATTGTGGTGAGGATGTAAAGCTTAATGAAGTTCTACCTCATGCAGATGGATACCTGATGAAGTGCAGCAAGAAATTGTCATTAAAAATACATCTCGACTAAACCATGTTTTGCATAATTCATAGAGCTCATGTATTATTGGGTGTAAGATGTGACAAACATCTATACAATGAGAAAGAAAGCTGTTTATTAATTAGTTATGAGTAATATAACTTTTTCAAACAGAAAGTAATTATTAAAGTCCACACTGTCTAGTTAAAATAATAGCCCATAAAACACTTTCGCCCCCCCCCCCCCAACAAAAACATTTACACTTTTTTGGCAAAAGAAAAACACTTGCCTTTCTTGACATGTATAAAGCATCTACTTTTCACAATATGAATACTTTCATTGACATGGGGCCTTGGAAATGAAGACAGTGCCAACATTTCTTATTTAAAAAATTGACTATGAATTATAAATAGAAAAACAATTATTTATTTGAAATTTTTCAGACAAGAAAAGAAGAAAAAAAAGAAAAACTAGTAAGTCAATCAATCAATCAATCTCTCCCTCTCTCACTCACTCTGTGTGTGTGTGTGTGTGTGTGTGTATATATATATATATATATATATATATATATATATATCATCATCATCTCCACGCTGGCATAGGCTGGACAGTTTGGCAGGATCCAATGAATGAGCTGGAGGATTACATTGCATGCCAGTGTCTGTATTGGCATGGTTTCTATCAGTGGATGCTCTTCCTGACACCAACCACTTTATTGAGTGTTCTGCGTACTTTTATCTATGATACCAGCACAAGTAAAGTTGTCAAGTAACTGACAAAATGAAAAAGAAAAAAAGCTCCCTGAATTAAGTGGTGTTGTAGTAGAGGCGTACGTGGCTCTATGCCAAGTATTGAGAAGGTAAAGTATGATAGCCAGATAAGGACATGTGTCTTGCTATGGAAGAGATACATGGTGAATTCCTTGAAACTCTTTCATGATGAATCCCTGAAAGGGACGAAAGTGCTAAATAAATAGTTTTTATCCTAACCCAAACTGCCTTCATTTTCTTTATATAAACACACACACGCACATGCATAAAGTGAGTAAACAATATAAAAGGGCCCATAATCCTAAGTTTGATATGTGCTTCCTTAAACTGCCCTATTTTGATGACAGAACCATTATTGTTACACAAGATGTGATATTATAAAACAAAACAAACACTTTGTAATTTAATAGCTTTCAATGTGATACATGTTAAACAGAAATTATTTCTTATTTAATGAAAATTTAATAAATTAATAATTCAGTGTCCTTCTAAAACATTTAAACCAAACTCTGAAATTGACAACAAAGATGATCACTAAAAAAAAATTACCACTCCTGGAAATAAAAGTGATTAAGAATAACACCAGCATCACAATGGATATCTATTACAAAGACATAGACACATATCACCTCTAAACTTGAAATCATGCCCACCCATATATCACATATAAAATTTATTATTGCATATTGTCTATCCAGGAAAATGTGTATCTTCACTGAAGATGTAACTACCTGAGGAAAATGACATGTAGAACTCAAAAGATTTCTACTTATAAAAATATTCACCCGACTCCTACCTTGAACAAAAGAATACACAAGTGAAAAATGAAAACATATACAACACCTTTATGCAACGCAAGAGAGTAAGCCAAAAGACTGGGATATAGAAACTTTTGTAATGACATATAATTCACTTAATGAAAATACTCAATGTCACTAACTCAAACTGTCTAATTATCAGGGAAAATAATGAAATTAAAGGACACAAATAATTAAAGGATACAATTACTAGCTGAACACTTGGTCAAAGAAAATGATAATTGAAGAACTTGAGACAATTACTGACAAAGGCAAAGTCTATTGTGAAGAACAACAATAAAAATTTTCAGAGTATCTGTGATGCTGGTTGTAGTGTATTTTAGTTTTTACTTGCTGTTCATTATATAAACATAAAGATTAGAAAGAAAGTATTTTCAAGTGCAAATTTGAACTGTATAACCAAACCTCTGTTTTACTCAATGAAATGACAGACTTGTTCAAATACATTTATTGGTCAGACTGGAAATTCATATGAGCAAATGCAAGTAAACTGGGAACAAATTGGGAACTAAAGTCATCAGACAGATCTCATTAAGTGATCAGTCTCTCATTTTTATTATACAGTAAAACTACCTAGTTATATTTATCACCATCATGTTAATACTAACCAGAAATTTAATGTAAAATACAAGTATCTGAGGAAAAAATGAATAAAAAATAAAATGTGAAAATCCAGCTATATTGAAATTACAATGGCATAAAAACACTCTGGTTTGGAACATGATTCTGTTCCATATATTACAAAAATATATTACTTATATACATATTCTGAAAGGTGACATTTTAACATATCTTTTCATATGATTCCTATGTGGACTGAATTTCAAATAATTTTCATTAAAAGTGAAAATGGAGAAAAATGAGACACATTTTCATCATTTAATGCACTTTTATTATGAGGCATGAAGTCAATGCTATCCAGAGCAATACTTGGAAGGTAAGTAGGTACACAATGATATTCACATGTACACATGCACACATGCACATACACTTTTATTTCTGGAAAAAAACAAACAAGAAACACTGCAAACAACAACAATGTGTGTGTGTGTGTATTTATGTGTGTATATGTGTGCATGTATGCATGTATTTATGTATGAGAAACAGCTTTTCTTTTAAACAAGCATTAAAGACATGAATTTATTCAAGCTTTAAACTTCTTATAAAGGTGTTTTATCATGTCTTGATATGAACCCATTACAGCTCATTTCCAACAATCAGGTACCTAAATCCATCATAATTATCAATGTCTTAAGCCTTTCACAGTTTCAACAAAAGAATGGAAACTGCTTTTGGCTTGTGTAACTGCCTCGCTATTATGGAAGGCAAACATTTAGATTTTTAGTTGTTTTGGTAAGGTTTTGAAATTTGATCATTATACATATTTCTTATTCAGCATTAGAAATTTGATAAATTTCAGTTCAATGTCATTTTAAAGGAGAACCAGTTACAGAACAAATGTTATGGCATTGAAAGCCAGAGAACTTTCTTGCCATATTGTAAGGTAATGCCAATAAATACTTATCAAATAGATAGATAGATAGACAGACAGATATATAGATAGCTAGATAGAGAGAGAGAGAGAGAGAGAGAGAGAGAGGAGAAAAGATAGAAAGCAAATGAGAGATTTATTTATGTAGTTCTTTGAATTTTCCATTGTAGCCATTTGTATATTATGTTATCTTCACCAATAAATTCCATGCGATTTTTAAAATGAAAGCCACATGTTTTAAGACTGAGTTTTCATGACAGCATAACCCACAATAAATGACAGAATTCTATGGCTTCCTGTTCAGTTCACTATTTCTTCCAATAACTATGTCAATTTCATGACTACTTCAGTAGAGCTGACCAAAGCAACTGAACTACACAAGCCAAAAACTCATTCTGCTTATTTCTACAATTAACTGGGCGACAGCAATAAGATCTTCTTGTCATTCAAGCACTTCCAAACTATTCTAAATTCTGACCCTTTGGACAATAGGGATCATCAAAGAAAAAAGTTTCTTATATTTTAGGAGATTAGCCACTTTCCAGTTAGACACTTCCTACTTGTAATCATTCAACAACAGGGTAATATTGGACAGTCAACTGATGTAATTAGAGCTATATACTGCTCAGGGTCACAACATAATGATTGCAGTATTAATTAATGCAAGGTTTGACCCCTTCGTTATGTCATTCAGCATTTTGCCACAAAAAAGAAAAACAATACACATTTTTTAACTTTCTAATTAATTCTTAATTTTTGTTTTCTAGAAGCATTTGTGTTTTACACAGACGCACACACGTGTGTGTGTGTGTGTGTGTGTGTCATACAATAAGATCTGATCTTCTAATGTTATCTTCGGTATTTTTAGCCCTGGTGGAGCCCATCCATCTCAAGCTTAATTATAGCTGATGTGTTCCAGAAAAAGAGAAAAAGTCAAACAGAAAGAGAAGAGAAAAAGTCAAACAGAAAGAGGAGAGAAACGATTCCAGCAGATGACTGGTGCTGTATTTATCAACTCAAGTACAAAAGGATGGAACACAAAGTTGGCCTCATCAGTATTTGCCCCAAGAGTACAATAGGCCAGTGAATACCACAAGGCAATGTCTGGTGTTCTGACACTTCTTCAAATTTACCACATAACATATGTGCATGCATGCTTGCATGTGTGTGTGTATTTGAGTGAAGTGGTGAGGGTTGTGTATGAATGTATACACACAGTTTCTGTCAACCAAATTCTACTCACAAAGCATTAATTGCCCTTAGGCTACAGAAGATGTTGCACAGCGGGATCAAACCCAGAACCCCATTGTTGTAAATCAGAACGTCTCAATAACATGGCTAAGCTTGTGCTTATATACAGAATAGCTTCTTATTATCTTTAACAAATATTGTAAGATGTCAGATACAACTATTAACAGCAGGAATTACATGGGTAGAATCCAACTTAACAACATAAATATATTTATAGTAATAGAGTTTGATTTCCAAACCATTGTCATGTGATAACTTTTCCAAAGAACACAGGAAATAAAACCAACTTGTTTTCATGTTACAATTACAGAATAATAGCTTGGCACCATTTTATAAGTGAAACGGTGGATGGCAGTAATCTAGAAAATATCACAATATTCTTGTTTCATTTAGACAAAGATTGACAGACAAAGATTAACAATAACCAGAGTTAAGTTACAGAATAACACTTTAAAAATCAAAATTAATGGATAACAGAAATATTTGATATCAATAGTATTAGACAGTAAAGGAGAAATATTTAGTCACTGCACAGGATTTTTCTCATTGTCATTTTACATATATTTTACATGTTTTTATTCATTGGTGGCGGGAGATTTTTGCAAGGGTAACATCTTTTTTTTAAGAGTGACACGTACTTCCAGTTGATTGTTTTACATATTTATATGTTTATATAATGTTGCACTTGTTTCATATGGTATTACCATCGATAGACGTACATTTTATTTTTTGCCCTATCAAATATGAAGTTAATGGGGAAAACTAAGAAAAGTTGAGTCATTATATAAACTTTTTCCCAAGCATGATATATCAGTTGTGCTTAGATTTGAACTGGAGACTATGTACTTTAAAACATTGTATCTTCACATCATGAGTATTTTATCACAGTAAAAGATATAATGTATAAAAACAAACAATGAAAAACAGCACTATATCAAACTTGGACCCATACACCTTTTATGTATCATAGAATTGTGCTATTAGTAACTGAATGACCCAAGTAAAATAATTCTCTCTTTACAAATGATTTAATAGAATTAAAAGCAACTAGAGACTTGATAAACACTCGAATCATAAATTTAAAACATTTCTACAAAGAAGAAAGAAAAGAAAAAAAGTTTGCATTAATGAAGAAAATCTGTTTTATAATTTTTTTCACTTTCTGTTTCCAAAATATATAACGTATACAAAAGGTTATTGAAACAAAATAATAACCACTAATTAACAATAACAACAGCTCTAATAGCAGCAGCAACAACAGCTACAACTCCACCACCACCAACAACAACAATGACAACAATAAACGCAACATCAGCTGTAAATCAAAATACTAAAACCTCAAAGAAGCAAACCAAATATTATATACAAATATATATTGGTACAATAAAGGAAGCATAGTAACATGTGTATTTCTTTTAACTGATTAACTTCAGGACCAACTTAACAAAAGATTAAAGCTAAATCAATTAAATTTATTTTAGGAGATTACTGGTATATATATCTGTGTGCATGCGTTCACATATGTATGTATTTTGTCCAGGGAGAAAAAGGAAACGTCATTTTTTTAAAGTTGTCAAAAGACAGCAATGGCTCAGGTGTGTTGAAAATAAAATTTGCTTTGTCCCACATTATACACATAACAAAGAACAGATGTTTAATGTTTAGAGAATTAGTGCTATTCATTCATTCATTCATACAGACATACATTACACACATATATACATACATTATAGATATACATACTTAGTTTGTGTATTAAGGCTACCCTTGGTTTCATGTTAAGGAATACCTCAACAATTATCCAGCCTATCACATGGAACATCAGTATTTGTCTCCACTTTGATTTTTTGGATTAAAACAAAATAGAGATTAACACTAATGCTTCACAATTGTTGAGGTGTTACTTATCTTGAAACTAATGGTTGCCTTAATACACAAAAAAGAATCTTTATCCACCAATACAATACTGAGCACTGATTCTCATTGTTCAATATTTATGCACACACACACACACACACACACACACACACACATATATATATATACATTATGGTAAAAAATAAAATGATAGAAGATATGTTCAATAAATGTAGTAGACTTCATTTGCTCATTTGATATTGAGAATTCATTCAGTCACTAATCAGAGTTTCTCACTACATGCAGTCCTACAGGAAACAAAATCATATTTTCTGAAGAACTGACTGAGTAGTGAAGGGATGAATGATCTGCTTTGAACTAATGTGGGAGTACATGAACAATTGAGAGAGAGAGAATGGGAGAAAGAGAGGTGGAGAAAGACAGAGACGGAGAATGAGAGAGAGAGAGAAACTCTGTGTGTGTGTGTGTGTGTGTGTGTGTGTGTGTGAGAGAGAGAGCGTGTGTGTGTGTGTGTGTGAGAGCGTGTGTCCATGTGAGTGTTATAGATTTTGGGAAGGTAGAAGGTGCAGATGATCTTGGTAGTGTTTAAGCCAAGGGCAGAGAGGTATAACGTCAATACTACAATACACTTAATGTGAAAACTAAAGCCTGATCCTATTTAATAGAGAAGAAATCAGTGTAATCAGCAAGGCCAATGCCACGATACAACAGCTATTTTAACTATTCACCTATGAAGAATTGCTGTTTTTACATACATTATTTACGGGTACGTAACTAGTGGCTTGGTTTCTATAAACTTCCATGGTTAATTAGTGTTGGAACAACTGAACAGTGATGAATAACTGGACAAAGTATGGGAGATACAGCTACAACGTTGGTAGTTTGTAATACTGCAACACTGTTACAGCTGAGACACTAAACTCTCATTGGCCAAAGGCACCTTGTTACAAGTAGGCTGTGCAATGTGACATGATGCAGTTGTGACTTCAAAATTGATAACAAATTAGCTGGCTGGCATGCTGTGCTGAATTCAATTTTCCACAAGAGAAAAGTTACATTCAAAAGAACTGACATCTAATCCAAAACGGTATTTTGGATACTAGAGAGAAGTACTGGTCTAGTGCATTACAAAGGTCTACGAAAGGAAATAATAATAATAATAATAATAATAATAATAATAATAATAATAATAATAATAAGGCAGATATAAAACGTCTTTATCTGCCGAGAAAAGAGGGAGGCCATGGACTTCTACAGCTGGCATGGAAAACCTCTCAATGGCAAATACCCAAAGAGAGCGAATAATGCAGATATTGACAAAGCCCTTACCCATCAATGGCTAATGGCCTCTGGCTTGAAATCAGAAACAGAGGGGTTTATCATAGTAGCCCAAGATCAATGCCTACCTACAAAGAACTACCAGGCCAACATATTAAAGAACGGCAGCTCCCCATTATGTCGTATATGCCAACAACAAAATGAGACCATCGATCATGTTGTCTCCATGTGCAGTTTGCTTGCGCCTACAGAGTATCTCAACAGGCATGATAGAGCTGCACAATATATTCACTGGGTAATTTGCAAAAACTTGGACTTGCCCCATAATAAAAACTGGTGGGAACACAAACCACCCCCAGTACTTGAAAATGATCACATCGCACTCCTCTGGAACTTCACAATTCAAACTGACAGAAAGATAGATGCAAATAGGCCAGACATCATACTGAAAGACTTCAGACAAAAATCATGCCTCCTCATTGATATGACTGTCCCAATCGATATAAACGTATCTGTCAAGACCTACCAAAAACTGAGCAAATATAAAGATCTTGAAATAGAAATTAGCAAAATGTGGAATCTGAAGACGAAAACAATACCTATTGTCATAGGTGCCCTGGGAATGACAGCGAAACGGGCTGATTACTACCTAGCTCAGATACCAGGAAACCCCAAAATGACTGAAGTTCAAAAGATAGTGCTCATGGGAACTGCCCATATCCTACGTAAAATACTGTCTATGTGATCTCAAATTTTAAAACATTATCTAAAACAACACTGTACAAATTCAAATATATGGTACCCTAGGCATAACACCTACATGAACTTCTAACTTGTTATCTCTTGAGGTCTCTGGGTGAGACTTGGATCCAACTTGTACAAATGCAAAGCAAAAGTCAAACATAAAATAATAATAATAATAATAATAAAAATAATAATAACAACAACAATAATCCTTTCTACTGGAGGCACAAGGCCTGAAATTTTGGGGGAAGGGGCTAGTTGATTACATTGACCCCCCCCCCCCATCCAGTGTTTCACTGGTACCCAATTTATTGACCCTGAGAGAATGAAAAGCAAATTCGACCTAGACAGAATGTGAACCCAGAATGTGAAGACGGACAAAATGCTACTAAGCATTTTGCCTGACATTCTAACAATTCTGCCAGTGCACTACCTTAATAATAATAATAATAATAATAACAATAATAATCTAATAAACGCTTTGATGCAGTACCAGGCAGTGGCTCTCATGGTTTTTGATCTTAACTGTTCTGTCTTGGTATAAAAGATGGACTACAGCAAATATTCTGCTCATACCACAGATTTGCTTGTCAGTTGTTTGACCTTAACCAGTTGAGCATGTCCTTTGGTGGCTGACAATATGTGCATCTCTGACCACAAGCAGAAGTAGTGGGGGAGCATCACAGCTATGTGTTAAGAAGAATTCTTTCTGGTTTGAATAATTCACCTCTGGAAATGGGTGTTTCGCTTAACATCCTTAAACAATCCTTATTCAGAGACCTTTTGAGCGGGTTGGGCTACTCGACCTGAAGAAAATTCTAACTGGGCCCCACCTGCCAGGGTCATGTACTGTTAATCTTGATATGAGTTCACCTTGTCGTGCACATATGGTTGTGATGTATGTGCTTGGTGTACCCTTATCAGACAGGTAGTGATGATGGGTATACTGGCTTCATATATTTTACCCCAGTGTCACTGACAGCATGCACTGCTCTCTCACTCAATCATAATAATAAATAATAATAATAATGATAATCCTTTCTACTGGAAGCACAAGGCCTCAAATCTGGGAGAAGGGATTAAGTCAATTACATCGACTTCAGTGCATAACTGGTACTAATGAAAGGATGAAAGGCAAAGTCGACAACGGCAGAATTTGAACTCAGAACATAAAGTTGGATGAAATTCTGCTAAGCATTTCGACCAGGCATGCTAATGATTTTACCAGATCACCGCCTTATTATTATTAATAACTAGCAGAGGCACCCGGCGTTGCTCGGGAGTGGCACATAAAAGACACCATTTTGAGCGTGGCCGTTGCCAGTACCGCCTGACTGGCCCTCGTGCGGGTGACACGTAAAAGCACCCACTACACTCTCTGAGTGGTTGGTGTTAGGAAGGTCATCCAGCTGTAGAAACTCTGCCAAATTAGATTGGAGCCTGGTGTTGCCATCCGGTTTCACCAGTCCTCAGTCAAATCGTCCAACCCATGCTAGCATGGAAAGCGGACGTTAAACGATGATGATGGTGCTTGGAAACTTTTACGAAAATTAAAATGGGGATTAAATGAAAGAAATGATTTACGTGAATATCCTCACAAGAGTAATTGAAATAAATGGCGATTGTGGAACCCCCCACGCACACACACACACACGCACACACACACACACGCACGCACACACACACACACACATACACACAGTATTACACATCAGATGAAATGGACGTGTGTGTGTGTGTGTGTGACAGAGAGAGAGAGAGAGAGTGAGAGAGAGAGAGTGAGAGAGTGAGAGAGAGAGTGAGAGAGAGAGAGAGAGGTTTGTTGTCATGTATACGTACATGCATAAATATGCATACATCTTTGTGTGTGAGTGTGTGTGTGTGCTTGTGTATGAGAGAGAGAGAGTAAATACTACATACACACCGCTCTCACTCTGTCTCACACACACACTCACACGCACACATACATCCAAAAATGGTGGATGCATATGACAACACACCCCTTGACTCACTCACACTCTGTCTGTTACAAACACACACATAAATGTATACAAACATATTTACAAAGACACACGTGTGCATGCGCGCGTGCAATACCGGAAGTTGACATTGAGGAACCTTTTTAAAGAAGTGAATCATAAATATAAAGCAATATTATTTATTTTTAATTAAAAAAAATCAAATGAAGAGCCTAAGATTTATCCGAGGTCAAATTATTCATGCATCACAAGTATGGAAGTAAATAGTGAAGCCGTTTTCACGTGATAAGCGATTACACACACATCTCTGTTTTATATATAGTATAGATAACGATAACAACAATAATAATAATAATAATAATAATAATAATAATAATAATAATAATAATAACAACAACAACAACAATTGTTGTAACATAATTTGCTTTAAGCAAATAATAATAATTGATTAAGGTACACAATTCTGAATGCCCATGTGCACCAAAATCTTACTAGCTGTTGTTGAGAGAAAAGTTTACAACTGTAGGCAATAAAAACACTGTAAAAATGATGTGTGATTCATTAATTTTCAATGCCGAGTTCAATTCCTACTGCAAAGTAAAGACACAATGTCTTATCCAGGGTGAGATTTATTTCCCACGTGATTAATGTCATAGACACTAGGATTAAGGATCTTAGTAATTTGAGCAAAAGGATTGCCTACAAGGCATAGCAGAATGAGTTGTTTGGTCTGGTAAAGATTTGAATTATTGACAAAGTTGTCTGAAGTACTGCACACTATTGCCTCAAAGATATCCAGTCTCTTAATAAAAAGCTTCAAAATACAAGAAACACAGAAAATATCATCAATGAATACGAATGTACAAGAATGAGATAATGACTATGCCATAACATGCAATATTAAACTGCTACAATATAGCATTCACAATATACAGCATGCAATATCACCAATACCAAAGCGAGTCTACTGAGAAGCACTGCACAATGAATTCATCTGTCCAAAACTAAGTCTGTATTCTGATGCTATTCTCTGTTTCCTGTATTGTGGATACAGCAACAAAGTGAAATATTAGTTTCAAACGAAAGTAGACTTAAACTCTAACTCCATACATTGAGTACATTTTTTTCTCTGTTTTGTGCAGCCATACAAATAGCCATCTGTCACACATAGATACATATTTACAGTGACTTATACAACACAAAATTGCCATACTTACCTCAGTAAGTGACTTTCAGTTGTTGAATATGAAGTAAAAAATCTACAAAGAAACTTAACTAATTAAGCAATAAAATCTACTAAGTTTTTTTTTCTAGAATTACATAATTATATATTTTTTCTCTTTATTATAGTTTTGTTTTTGGTGTTTTTACTTTTTTCTTCCAATTTCAAAACCAAATTTGTAAATGTTAAGGTACCTGTTAATCATAACTATATTAAGTTACAGACAATAATTAATTACAACACAAAGAAGTAGATTAATTATATAACTACAGCTGATAAATGAAGCATAATTATAATGTAGACTAATTAATTTCAGTTATCTTGTCTCTTTCATCCAGCTGTAATGAGACATGCTGTGGGTCAGTGTTTGTGTGTAAGTGTTTTGGCATGTAAAAATGCCTACATATTTATGTGTGTGCAAGATATAAGAGTGTGTGTTTGTGCAGGTGTGTGTGTATATATATATATATACATACACATATAGTGTATATGTATATTATACACACACACATATATATATATATATCGTTTTTAGTAAGACTAAATCCGAAAGAAGAAGCACACTCTAAGATGTAGAGCAGTATATATTAAAAATGGGGAAGGCCAGTTTATGGGATTACCTTAGGTTTCCCATCCATAAACGGTTTAGCTGTATGGTGTATCGTCAGATCCCAAAAACCTGTTGGCCCATGACTTCTTAAAAATAAGGAGGGAGAAATTCCATACTACTCAAAGGTAACAATTGAGGATTATCTCCCTTTGCCATTGGCTATCGATATCCAGCTGTGCTGCCATCTTGTGGGCTCCAAAACACCAGCAGGAATCTCCTGAAATGTAAACATGGTCTGAAAATCTCTGTTCTGGAGTTAAGGATGTTCCTTGGTTCGAGCAAATCTTTTAGTACTCTTGCATATTCAAGTATGCAAAACTAGCAATGCTTGGTCCCATTGATGCAAGGGCCTGGGTTCTTGAGGATTTTCCATGAGATTGAGTATGGATTCCCATTGCCTCTTAGTTACCAGACATAGCTGGCCAGTGATGCCATGTATCTTATTTCTGGAACTCTGAAAGAGGACCTGTGATTGGAGAGATGTTGCTTGAAAGCGTTCCTGGACCATCCAATGTATCTCTGTGGGCATATATTGTTGGTGCTGTACCTGCTGGTGTTGATGTTTTTGTTGTTGCTGCTGCCACCAACATTGTTGTTGTTGTTGGAGCTGGGACTGCTGGTGTTGGCATCTCTGAAGGTGATGGTGGTGTCAGTAATGTTACCTTTGAGTAGTGAGGCATTTCCCCCTCCTTATTTTTAAGAAGTCATAGGCTAACAGGTTTTTGGGATCTGACAATACGCCATAAAACCAAACCCTTTATAGACAGGAAACCTAAGATAATCTCATAAACTGGCTTACGGAGATGTACTTGCATAGCAAGTGACCTGATCTCAGATCGTGTGCTGGAACGAAAACAATTGCAGTGTGGAAGGTGTTTATAAGCCATTTAAGAAATACACAAAAACCGTTAGATTCACTTCAACGTTTAAATTTAATTTGCCAAAATATTTTCGTCGCTTTGAGACCACAACCTGTTCACTAACAAAATTCCATGCAGCACGGAATTTTGTAAGTGAACAGGTCATGGTCTCAAAGCGCCGAAAATATTTTGGCACACCTTCCATGCTGCAGAAGTTGTCAACCTATGAGTCTCCTCCCTCAGATTGGAAGGTGCATCACTGTAATCCCAAAGGGGATTTTTCTGACCAATATTCTATCAGTTGTAACATTTCCTTCTGGATATTAAGACCTTCTTTCTATTCTACTAACAACACTTATTTCTATCATCATCATTCTCACCACCACCATCATCATCATCATTTAACATCTGTTTTCCATGCTGGCATGAGTTAGATAGTTTAACAGGAACTAGTCAACCAGAGAGCTGCCCAGACTCCAATTGTCTATTTGGGCATGGGTTCTGGGGCTGGATGTCCATCCTGATGCCAACAAGAATTCCTCCGTCCAATCTACACTGCCTACATGAACAAAGAGCTGGAAAAAAATCATTTAATGAGATACAACATAATTTTACTTGTTTCAGTCATTAGGCTGTGGCCATGCTGAAGCACAACCTTGAAGGATTTTAGTCAAATGAATGAAACTCAGTACTTATATATTTATAGGCCCAGTACTTATCTTATTGGTGTCATTTGCTAAACTGCCGAGTTACAGGGACATAAACAAACCAACACCAGTTGTCAAGTGGTGGAGAGGGACAAACTCAAACACAAAGGCACACACATGTCTGTCAATCTATCTATCACTGTGTACACAAAACTGATTTTTGTTGTTCTTTTCCTTTTGTTCATAGATTTGCTTATATATATATATATATATATATATATATATATATATATATATATATATATATATATATATATATATATATATATATATATATATGTATGTATACATATATACACACACACATGATGGGCCTCTTTCAGTTTCTCTCTACTAAATCCATTCACAAGGCTTTGGCCAGCCCAAAGCTAGAAGGCAATTGCCCAAGGTGCCATGCAGTAGGACTCAACAGAACAAGCTTCTTATTACGCAACCATACCTGTGCCTAGAGTGTAGTCTTTCTGAATATCACAGAGACACATTAACTACACAAATCAAGGAAACACTGTTGTATTGTACTCTTGATATACATGTACAATGACATGTACAACATTCAACTAATTCACTCAAAGTTACTGCAAGTGTTAATCCTCATAAACTCTAATGATCTCACATAGAAAACTCATAAATATAGCTTCCTACAAACAGCATCACAAAAATTAAGAGCTTTTCTAAAGTCAGAAAATATTTGAGCCTGTACGAAGATCAATTAAGTCACATAATATGGTGACACAAATATATAAGACTGAAACCAAAAACCATAATAGGTCAAGATTTGTTCATCATCATACTGCAACCATTAGCTGACAGAGATGCTCTATTTCTATCTGCTGCACATTTAACTCCTGTAAAAGCCTTTACTACTCTGATGAACACACAGCTACTGCTATGATTCTCCTTTTCTTATGATTCCTATTATGTCTGACCATCCAAATCTCTTTCTAAACACTTCACCAATCTTTCATTACCAAAACTGCATATCTCTCTCTTACCATGATTTTACTGCACACATGCCCATCAAATGCACTAATCTGGGAGTTCCACAAAGATATTGGATATTACTCATTTATTTTTGACTTATAAAGACAAAAACTGGGACAACAGCATGCATTGTTATATTCAAACTACTGTCCCCATCATGGTTGCAGTAATCACAACATTTTAGTTAGTTGCTGAACCCTCCTATCTTTTTGAGGTTGCTGTTGCATTGGATAACCTTTTCAGAATATATGACCAAACTCTTCATTAAAACTACAGGACTGGTTTCTCATTCCATTGTCTATGTCACAGATATTATCTTACACTTCCTCCTACTTGAGAAGTTTTTATTTTCTGCTTGATTCAAAATTTGCTTGTTTATATTCACCCCTAAACTACTACACTAGATAATTAATACTTTTATTCCTAATCCCATCATCTATTTTATTATTATAATTTTTCACCAGAGAAATTCAGATAAACCTAAGACAAAAGTCATATCCCTGAAATTTAGTTTCCTTTTCAGGTCCAGATTATGGACAGGGGTAATGTTCACATGTAAGATAGTTCTTTCACTACATACACTCATATTCTAAGTCACACCTAAATAAAGTTCAACAGTTTCTTAAATACAGCTTTATTGTCTCTATCCAATCTGTTAATACAAGGCCAACTGTTCCTCATTACACTGTTCAAGTGCAAAACATCCACTGAAACCCAATCCTCTTCCACTCCTTCTTCTACGTCAATATACTTATTTAACATTTCTCTCCAAACTTGTATCCTTCTGAAACTTTTCCCCTTGCTTATACTTTACATAAAAGTTCCTGAGTTTTAATAAAATATCAGGATATTAGCCATATTAATCTTATTCTTCAAAGGATAGTCATTCCAATACATTTCAACGGCTGTCTCCTAAAAGTATTTCCTTCTTTTTTAAATGAATCCTTTAACTGTGAAATTAAATTCCTGTAATGATGCTAAACATCGTCTCAAAAAAAGGAAAAACAGGAAAAAAACAGGATTGGTATTTTCTGCAAGTCATATTGCCTTAATAAACTTGACATACTTCAACAAAAAGTAGTTTCAAACATGACATTCTTCAACAAAAAATAGATTGCTATATAAAACTGCCTTCCTCAGTTAAGGGCAATGAAATTTTGAATGGATATATCTGCTCTCTCTAATGAAAGGGTTATTTTGTTAAAATGATCCTCTACCTAAGATGCATAACACAAGCAGTCTCCTTGAATTCATGTGTTCACTTCGTATTAACTTCTTTAATACAATTTCATTATCAATGTAGGGCTGGAAGGACTATGGACATTACTCATCAGCCATAGGCTACATTATGTTTAGTAAACAGTAGAATTTGAAGAAACTAGTGATGATCTATGAGGGTTAATGGTAAAACAAAGAGTTCAAACAGTGGAATAAAATTTGATGTTATAAGAAACATTAAGAGTTTGTTCTTTTGAGAAGAACGCTTCAGTGGAGAACACTCAGTTGTTTACATCAATATGTATGCATGTGTGTGTATGTACATACATACACATTTGTGTGTATGCGTATGTGTGTGTGTGTATATATATATATATATATATATATATATATATATAGAGAGAGAGAGAGAGAGATAGATAGATAGATAGATAGATAGATAGATAGATAGATAGATAGATATACATATATATATAAATATATACATATATATGTACACATACACACATATATATATATATATATATACATACACATACACACATACAGTACATATACATACATTCTTTTATTTTTTTTATTTGTTTCAGCCATGTGGTTGTGGTCATGTGGGAGAACCACCATAGATTATAGATATATAGAAGAAAAAAAGAGACTAAAAAATTCAGGCAGATATCAATAAAGCAATTAGTTTTAAAAGAATTTGGTTCACAATATTCAACCATTAAAT
The DNA here is from genome assembly GCF_046866305.1 of Octopus bimaculoides. Taxonomy (NCBI): domain Eukaryota; kingdom Metazoa; phylum Mollusca; class Cephalopoda; order Octopoda; family Octopodidae; genus Octopus; species Octopus bimaculoides. Next base: position 35,632,260 of record NC_142945.1, on the reverse strand, counting down.
GTAAGCAGAATACATGTCCAAGGTAAATCTTCATGTGTGACAAGTAATTCCAAATATCCTTTGGTAGAAATTTGAGAAACCTAGAGTATTTGACAACAAAATATACATATAGAGGAAATTACATCTTTATTGTACGCCCTATAAAGCCGAAAATTGTTTCTATTGTATTAACATATATACATATATATATATATATATATATATATATATATATATATATATGTCAGTAAATGGTGGAGTTGTGTTAACCGTGCGTGGAGAAATAATAGGAAAATAAAAATAAAAAAATAATAATAATAAGGCAGAATGCTAAACTGAAAGCATATTTTAATATAGATGTGTATAAGGAGGATTAAAAAAGACTTCTAACCGACTTTCATTGCATGGCAAATTTTCAAGAAGAGGGGAAATGAAAATAATATTTTTTTACAAAAATATAAAAAATATATATAAAAACAAATATACTAATACATTATATTGTCTTTCACTTTTTAAAGTTCAATGGTAATCCATGTAGATAATTGTTAGATAGATTAGGATGCATGGAATTAAGAATTGTGTTGTGTTTAAAAAAGGCTGAGAGTTTGTGTTAAACAGGAAGTGTGGTGTCAAAACAGGAAGTATGTGTAAGGGAAGACAATTCTGTGGGTTTTATACTCTTTAGTTGGAGTTCTGGACTCTTTGTCAACAGGAATTTTATGTCTGTTCTTAGAGAAACAAGAAGTAAATTTATATATATTTCAATGGGTAGGCGGGAGAAGGGAATATGGTCACCAAGGAGTTTGTATGAATTGTCTTCCCTTACACACACGTCCTGTTTTGACACCACACTTCCTGTTTAACACATAAACTCTCAGCCTTTTTTAAACACAAAACGATTCTTAATTCCATGCATCCTAATCTACCTAACAATTATCTATATGGATTACCATTGAACTTTAAAAAGTCAAAGACAATATAATGTATTGGTATATTTATTTTTTTATATATTTTTTATATTTTTGTAAAAAATATTATTTTCATTTCCCCTCTTCTTCAAAATTTGCCATGCAATGAAAGTCGGTTATAAATCCTTTTAAATCCTCCTTATGCACATCTATATTAAAATATGCTTTCAGTTTAGCATTCTGCCTTATTATTATTATTATTATTTATTTTCCTATATATATATATATATAATATTAAAATTAATATTTAAAAAATATATGTTAACACAACATTATCAAAGCAATGTTAGAGAAATTCAAATTGGATATATGAAATATTACCAGTAAACAAATGCCTACAAAAAGAATGCTTGGAGGGAATTCGATCTAATACACTGTTGTATTCAACTAATGGTGACGTCAGTGGATAACAACAACAATAATAATATAGCATATTTAAAGAAGGCTATTTTTGTTTTCAACTCTTGGCGATGTCAGTGGATAATAAATTTATAAAAAACAAACATGTGAATTCTACATTTTGACATTTAGAAACATATAGAGAAATATAATCTAAAAAAGGCTACTTTTGTATTCAAATATTGGTGACGTCACTGGATAACCAAGGAATAAAAAATAAACATAAGAATTCTACTTCATCACAACTGGAAACATAGAGATTTTACATCACATCAATTGTTCATCTATTTATGAAATGCAGTAAACATTTCAGAAGAGTTAACCTTATTATATAATATATGTGAAGCAATTATAATTGAGAACTGGAATATCTGAATATCTTTCAAAATTTATGGCAACATTTTATTGCAAAGCTCCCATTAAAATTCAATAAAATTAATTTACATGTAATTACATAATACATTTCTTCAAGGCAAAGATCACATGTAGAATTACCAATATTTTACGATGGTGCATAATTAATAATGGACTACTTTGAAGAGTCCAAAACCTAAGTACTAGATTATCCAATTCTGGGTTGACAATTTATCTAATGTTCTTCGTAGAGATAAGACAGAATATTTTATGTTCACTGCCTGCACACGTCTTTGCCAGTATATACACATTGAAGCTTTACTATAGCATCGTAAATGTCTTGACTCCTATTTTCAGTAAACATTGGTGCCTTGTTGTACCACTACTCTATATTTATACTGCTACCTTTATGGTGCTTTATTTTACTAGAAAGTAATATTTTATATATATACTCTATATACATGTGTGTGTGTATGTATGTATGTATATATATATATATATATATATATATATATATATATATATATATATATATATATATATACAGCCACATATACATACATATGTATCTGTATATATATCTATGTATGTATACATAAACACACATACATATACATATGCAGATATGCATACAGATGTACATGTACATTAGTTCATGCCATGTCTTGCCTCTACATGCATGAATATATTTTTTGTTATAAGTAAATATGTATGTACATATTTATAGCTATGCATGCCCATATAAAATATGTATGAACATATATCATAACAGTTTTCATGAAAAGGATTAAAAACACGAGAGCCCAAGAAAACATTTCCTCTGTTGATGACTCAATATAGTTATTGCTCTACCAAAATTTCTCTAACAATAATATGGCTGAAAGCTATTTTTTCTTTTTTGTCTTTCATTTTGTCTAATCAATAAAGTGCACAACACACATTCACATAGTATCTTGTATAGCATGGTGTGTACACACACACACACATACATATATATGTACAGGGTGGGCCGAAATCATGCACAAAATACGTTTAGTACACTTCAGAATTTCTTCAATTCTTCTAAAATTGAATAAGATCAATAAAATAATGTTGAACAGAGCAAAGGATGAAGGGGACAATACAAAGACAGACGTAAAGTGTATGGATTTACATATCATTATATGTAAATCCTAAAAAAAACAAGAAAGAAAGAAAGTATACTCAGTATACAGTGAAAAAGAAGGGACATATGCATAGCATAAAAAGCTTTAAAAAAAGGTGGCAGGGAGGATGATAGAGATGTGGCCCTCCTGATACAGGAAGGCCTCTAGGGATAACTGAGGAACCCCACTGTCAAAGATTTCCCTGAAACCCCAGGAGCAAGTGCCCTCTCCATTTCCTTGTCTCCAACTCACAGGTCTACACTTAGAGAGGTACCATCCACTCTTGCTATTTTAACAACTTTCACTCACCTTTCAATAAACTCACTTGAAGACAATGCTTCCCTCTCCACTTTCAATTTCTTTTTCAAGTGAAACTTGAAGAAGTCAGTGAGAGCTCTACCAAAGAGGAATGTATCTATCCTCATGCCTTTCAACCTTGTCCACCAAACAACTTCTTTTGTCACAGCCACCAGGCAAAGGAAAACTGCCTTATCTGCCCAATTGAAGGAAGGCAGTGGTGCAATCATCACTACAGACTTGGCCAACAGCCAGATCCAACCCACACATAACATCAGCTGTTCAACATAACCCCACAAGTCAGCGATAGCTGGACACTGAATAAGGGCATGCTGAATGGTTAACGTAATAAAAAAAAGGTCTAATGTTTGACGCATCACTTTTAGCTTACCATGTGCATGTGTGTGTATACATAAGTCTTGCAGTTACTTTTACTTCATTGTTTCCAAGAAGTTGCAGATAATGGTAGATAAATTGATTTTTTTTTTGTTTTTGCTCAAACACAATTACATGGAGTTCTGTAGATTGTAGCAAATTTAATTCTTCAGTTTTATACTAGTATTGAAGACATTGAAAAGAACCATCTTCAGAGCATTTTCTTGTAGTTCATGAAGCAAAAAATATGATGACAGATTGTTATATGATGTATAGAAACACACGCACTTTATTTGTTGCCTCCCAAAGAGAAAGTCCAAATTTCCTACAATGTCTATAACTTGACATTAAATGTGTTTTTGTTTTCATAATTGGTGTGAAATGTGCTATAATATTTCTCAGTCAAACATGGATTGTACTATCTTTAGCTGTTATTACATTTGAGTGTTATAGTCCAAGACAGAGCATGCAAACATCAAGAGGCTTATTTTTTTATCTTTTAACAAATGTACTCTGAAAGCCAAGTAGTATTTTTTTCTTTGTAATCATGTATGAAAGAACTTGTGTGCTAATATAATCAGCTATTAAATGAATTGTCTGTAAAGCTTATATAGGATACACATTCCTTCCACTAGTTGTAGGAGCCTGATATATATGATACAATTACTGATGTATTGATTATCCTTGATTGTGGTTTTACAATTACAATTTTCTTCTCAGCAACCAAAATAATCACTTTTATTGCATAACCACAAAATCCTCGAAAACAATGAAAATCAATAAGAAGATAAAACCCTAATTGTCAAGACCCTGAAATAACCAGTTTGTGAGTAACTACCTTGTGAAAAATTGGCTTGGAGAGCAGTAACCAACATTGCTTTTGTTCATCAACTGTAATAGACATATACCCCCACCCACTGCACAAACACACACACATAGTGTATCTTGAGTGTACAAATAGATGTGCAACTGCTACTGTTAACTTTAGAGTTCTACATAGATTATCATCGTCCAGTTGGCTCCTAGTACACTGGTTAAGTAACTACCATACTTAGTTGTATCACTTGCTATGATATATAAAGTAAATATAGGAGAAATTACCAAAGTTTATATTATTTGTTCCTGCATACATTTTACTATGGTGGCTGTTTTGAAGATCTTTATTGGATGTTCCAAGTGCAGTTTGATGCTTAACCCAAATGGATCATCAGGGAATGCTTCAATGCATTATGTTACAGGGAATTAATGTCTCTGAGATATTAGTTCGCTGATTATGTATACATGTATGATTTTTCTTTGAGTTTTATTTAGGTTCTTCCTGAAAGAATTCAAACAATTCACTAACAAAGACATTTTGAGTTAAGAGAGTTCCTAATGACTGTAAATATGTGACTGAATTGGTGTGTTGGTTGAACTGTTGATGTATACACCCAAGTGTCTGCATCTATTCACAGTGCAATCTCAAATGGAGAATTTTTGGAATGTCTACCATAGTATGTATGTATGTGTGTATGTGTGTCCTGTATATGATAAAATCATGGACATGGGATTTACAATCAAGTGATGGTAATGCTTTTCCTGAGGATAATCTTGTAATTAATAAAATCATTAACACTAGATTTCAAAGTTATAATGTGAAGTTTTAGCAGATTCTGTGTTATATTTTTCACATATGATGTATCTTTGTGCATGATTAGGTTCGTATTTTGCTGTTAATAAAGCTTCTATAGTCATTCAACTCATTAAGTACTGCACTATAATGAGTTGTAATGGTTTCTTATTGCAAATGCATGGTCAACTGAGAAGAAAGTGATGGACATGTGCATCTGAAGTAAACAGTCTGAGTTATGCATTTTAGCACTTCTGCACTAATATTAACATTTTTATGTTACATTGTCTGCATCAAATACGCTTCATGATTTATGACTTTATAGTTTTACACTAGTAAGGATAGTTTACATTCTGGTGTTATTGAGCTATATCCTAAAAAAGAATTTGTAGATAAGTGTGGTACAAGTTATATTCAATTTCATGTTTGTTTTATTGATACATTCATAACGTCATATATTTTGTAACCAGACTACACTGGTTCTCAAATGTATGAAATGCGAATTTTGTATATATTTCATAGGTGCTGTATCTGTTGTGCAGGGGTGAGTGAATTTATTCTTATAATGTTCTATAGTTTTGTCTACTAATCTACCTGACCTTATGATCATAATTTAAACAGCAGTGCTGAAGATTTTATTAGTTATAAAATTATTCCCATGAATAACAACTGTATAGTATAGCATAGCAGTATAGCATAGCAGTATAGCATAGTATAGTACAGTACAATATATATATATGTGTGTGTGTATACTTTTATATTGATATGCTGACTTACAGATAACTGACTGTTACATACATATATGTGTATATACATATATATATGTGTATATATATATATTATAACTGCATACATATATAGAGAGAGACAGAGAGTGGAGTAGATACACAGCTGACAACTGATGAAGGGTTGTTCTCTGTGTTTAATTGTCCTGTTTCCATTTTTTCGCTTGTTTGCATATTTAACTCACTTGTTTTCATATCTCATGCTGTTTACATAGTTGGTGCACGCTGTACCCATATATGCATATATATATATCATTTATATTATATCTATTTAATTGAACACCATGCATCCATTTCCAAGTAAGTTTATCTTAGCCTTTTTGATGCGACTCTACTCTATATTGTTTTCTTCCTCCATCCTTCTCTAGTTCCCCTTTTCCCCCTCCCTCTTTCACCATTTTCTCTCTCTCTCTCTCTCTCTCTCTCTCCCCCCTATTTCTCTTTTTCTCTCTCTCATTGCTCACACATGACCATCGTCCATCTTCCTTTTCCTCATGTGACCATCTTTCTTTTCCTGCATGGACGTTCAAAGGACTGAACATTTTCTTTCTCTCTTTTCTATCTTTTCTCTTTTCAAAGAAAATATTTCTCCCAGCGTTCCCTATTTTCTTCTCACTCTGGTTAACAACCCTCCATGTTTGTTTTCGTTTGGTTTCCTTGTATGTCTCCACTGTCCTCTTTTTGTTCTCAACTTTGACCTTCCATAAATCCTAAATTTCATTTAAGAATTTATGGGAGGAACTGTCTTTGAAGGCTTATATTATCTTTGAATGTTCAAAATGAGGAGTAGATAGGCAGCCGACAACTGATGAAGGGTCATACTCTGTGTTCACTTGTCCTGTTTCCATTTTTCTCTCGTTGTTTGCGTATTTAATTCATTTGTTTTCATATTTCCTGTTGTTTATACAGTTGGTGATGTGCTGTACCCATACTTCCATATATATATATATATAATATATATATATATATATATATATATATATATATATATGAATTTGTGTGTGTATATATATAATATGTATAACTATATATATATATATATATATATATAATATATATTACTGTATATATATATATATATATATA
>NC_142945.1:35587763-35622763 GCF_046866305.1 Octopus bimaculoides | reverse complement strand
GTAGATAGATAGATAGATAGATAGATAGATAGATAATACCCAGAAACACCAGCTACATTGAAAACAAACAATAAAATGGGTGCTATCATATTTAAATTTCATGCACAGTGAGAAGAGAAAATCATTAGGTAATGGATTAATACTAATTGACAATAAAAGTAATGGCAATACCCCAATAATTCAAATTTGAAAAAGAAAATGTAGTGGAGAGTAAAATAGATCTTTGGTCGTACCAAGATACCATGATCATCATCTGGTAAGGCAACTAACCGGAACCAGTGCAATTCTTTCAAACAAGATATCCTGATTGAGCAATGCTGCATGAATGTCTGGTTTGAAGTTCAATCACATTGATCTTTCAAAAGTCCATGCCATGACTACATATAATAGCAGTCATCACTGTATTATTATATGCAATACTGAGATGACTACAGAAATAGTCTGAATTAAAACTAAATCATAGTCTAAAAGTGAGTCAGTTCTGTTAAGCATTTTTAAAAGTGTTTGCATTGCTCTGTATTCAGCCACTGATATCTTACATATAGTTTTGTACTTATCTAAGATCTAGTAGCAAGGTTGACACCATGTTTCTCTAACAAGGTTTAATAAGACAGAAACATGTACAGAGTTATCATTACATAGTCAATGGTCAAACTCACTACTGTATTATATTTCTAATTAAATTCTAATTAATTCTTATATTGGGATTGCCCAACCAATATTTCTGAAACAGAATTGATCGTACACCTTGTTGTTATTTTCTCCTTATTATAGTTGAAATTTTGATAAATTTTCTTGGTTTACCATAAAATAACTATGAGCCCATTTTATTATATATTTATATCTAAGAAAAATAAAGCAATATACTTACTGATTTGAATGTTCAGGTGATGCTGAAGCTGTAGCCAAGTTATGGTTTCTAGAAAAATAAATACAAGAAAAACCAGATAAAGTCACCCTTTCGTTCTATCAAGGGCTTTTGTTTTTTTTTTGGGGAGGGGAAATCATGTCAACACCAGTTCCTTACGTAGTATCTATTCTGTCTTTCTTGTAAGATATTGAAGTATAAATTGAGCATTAGTAAGAGGTAGATTGCTGAGTTGAATGACATACACAAGGCATTCATGTTTGCGTGAACCATTTTCCATTTTATGTGGATAGAGATACACACACATCCATCCATACACAAATATATAATTGAAAGAATAACAAAACAAACAAATTATTGATTCTCTGAATCTGCAATCTGTACTCTTGTTTCAATAATTTTATGCAATCATAAAATCATTTCATCAGCAAAAAGTAATTGCAATATATTTCACTGAAGGCTTCAAAATATCAATAATTTACTTTCTTGTATGCTTTCAATTTTATTTGGCTCTACATCTACTTTGTAGCTAACTCCCAAGTATACACAACATTACACTTGGTTAAATGTGCAGTGCAGAAATATAGGACTGTAAACATGATAAATAAGGAGGCCTAATGTTACTGTTAATTAAATGTCATGTCATGTCACTTTTGAGTGCCACTGGTAACATGGAGCCCAGTACGATCTGTCGCATTTTTGCAGCAACTAAATCAGCATCTCCACCATGCTTGGTGAGGTGGGTGATTTGGATGCCATGCAAGATGAAAAGCAAAACTTGTCAAAGAGCAGAGGGACATGTAGGCATCAATAATCATCCAAGAGAGGAGTTAACCTCAATGATGAAAACTCAAGTCATGGGGAGCAGCATGGCAGATGTACAGTTTCATGTATTGATCTTCATTCAGCAAAACTACATGATACAACCTGAGCAGAAGAAATTCTTCAGCCACTGGTCAGTCTAGGGTCAACCAATCCAGTTGATAGAACTGGTGATTCTTCAACTGACTTTAAGCTACTTGAAAATACTGTGGAGTTCTGAACCACATAGTGTCACCAATTGAAGTTGGATGACTAGTAGTAGTAGTAGTAGTAGTAGTAGTAGTAACATGCACTTAAAGCACATCATAGATTTTATGTGTATATATGATCATGTGTGTGTGTGTGTGTGTGTTTCTCATTATCATCATCATTATTTAAGATCTGTTTTTCTATGCTGGTATGTGTTGGACAGTCCATCAAGAAGTGATGAACCAGAGGACTGCACTGAGCTCCAATGTCTGCCTTGACATGCTTTCTACAGCTTGACTCTCTTTCCAATGCCAACCACATCACAGAGTGCCTTTTCATTTGCACCAGCAAGTCCCCTTAACTTGAGAGATGGTATAAGTATTGAGGGAAAGAAAGTATGATACAAAGACAGGAACTGGTGACTTCATGAAGTGGAAGTAAATGGCCTCCTCAGATGGAGAGAGAGAGACAGACAGAGAAAGATAGAGACAGAAAGAGTCAGGGAAAGAGAATGAGTGAGAGAGATGATGAAGGCATACTTTCAAGGTACAAGATGAAATATAAGACAGAATAGTGATGTGTGTGTGTGTGTATACATATATATATATATATATATATATATATATATATATATATATATATATATATAACATTACATGGCAGTATATACACAGGGCATAAGACAGCAAATAGCAAAAGACTATCCATTTACTAAAATATACACTGAATACCAAGAAATTATCACTTTTTTGAAAATAATTAATATCTTCAATTTTACTGTAGGTAAGAACTGTCTACCTTAAAATGAACTGCATAAAAATAAAACACATGTGGTTTGAAGACAGCACAAAGATGAAGAGAGGTGGGAAGTGATGAAATTGAAGAGGTGAAAGAATATGTCTCCTTGGGGTACACAGTGAATATGCACTAAGATACAGATGCTGGAATCTCATGGCAAATAAGAGTAGAAGGGAAGGTGTTTATCTTGATAAAAAATATGCTCAATGCAAAGCTTGACAAGATTCTATGTTCCTGTCTCTTCACTGGCACCATGCTACCTGCACTCTAATATGCAAATGGGATGTGTGCTACAACAAAGAGGGTAGAACATTGATAGCAGATGTAGCATAAAAGGCCATGGAACAATCCAGGCTAGGAATATCATTGTGAGCGCATATTTGAAATGGTCGAATTCAAGAATGAGTGAACAATGTGATTACAGAATACTGAAAGCACAGGTTCCAAAAGGCCAGAAAAATTACAAGGTCTACAGACAACAAGTTGATCTGTGCAGTAGCTAATGGTATCCAATAGACTGGAAAGGGCCATTTGGATGGAAAGATACAAAAGAAGGACACAATTAAAACAGAACTGAAAGTGCATTATGACCAGTGGGGTTATAACAACATCCGATAGTAGGCAGGTGATACAGGTGATATATACAAACATACATACATATATATATATATCTACATATGTACGAAGAGGTGCTGAAAAGTTCCTGGCTTTAAGGGTATTGTGAAAGGCCTGGTTGGAGGTCCAACCATCCAAGTTCTTTTACTGGGCACAGAAAAACTGAAGGACCACTGCAATAAGTGTGTGAATCTGGGAGGGGAATACATTGAATAAAATCATAATTAACTGATCATCCTGTATTTTCTTTTACCCAAAGCCAGGAACTTTTCAGCACTCCATGTGTGTGTGTGTATGTGTGCATGTGTCTATATATATATATATATATATATATATATATATACTAGCAAAAACACCCGTCATTGACTGGGTTGAAAGAAGCTGCCAAAATTGTATTATGAAGATTGAAAGCTACTGACTTAGATTGTATTGAACAATATATAAGAAATGGCTGTTAACTTTTATGTAGATGATAGAGCTGTTTTCTTCTGGCCAATGTTATCATGGGTGCATATAAACTTCTGATCTATGATCTATAGTATTTCAGTCTATAAATGAAGCAAGCATCTCACAGAGTTTGGCTTACGTCTAGTACAAGATAAGTAAATAAAAGTTTGGGGAAAAATAAAAACATATGTACTGTATTACAACAAACAAAAATACAAATAGCTTTCCTTAGACAAATATAGTGTGACATTGACAATATCAATTCAAAGTTATCATTCTACAAATTTTAGTTTGTTGATCCCTTGGTAAAAACTTCCTTATAGACAATGTGTCGGATTTTACCAGTAGGAGCAAAGAAAGAAAAGATTGTTCTTGTTTCCCACTCTGGATGTCCCAACATATAACTGAATGTGTGAGAAACAGTCCTCTTCTAATTGCAAAGCGGCAACTTTCAAAATCTGGCCTTGGGACTTATTAATGGACATCACAAAAGACAGACGTATTTGAAATTGAAGTCATTTGAACTCAAAGGGCATATTGGAGTGTATTAAAGGTAAACGAGGACTAAAAACATCTTCACCATTTCTACAGCCATAAATTGTGGCCTGTATGACATTTCTCATGAATTTCTTGACAACAGGTCTTGTGCCATTGCACAGCTTTGGTTGAGAAAGGTTGCGCAGAAGCATGATTGGAGTGCTTATTTTCAACGGATGGCAATGAGGAGGAGCTCCTAGTGGCTGCAGTGAGTTGAAGAACTCAAGTGGGTAATTGACTATTTCCGATTCATCTACAACAGAGTCTATAGATTTGTAAGTATGTTCATTTCCTTATAAAAATTTCTCAAGTCTTTCATTTAAATTATTCAAAGTAATGTTCTTTGGTGCTGTGATTGCTCTTTCACACAACCAAGCAGCATTTGTGTAATTTGAAATTATACTTGGAAAAACTTTTCCAGCAAGTTCCTCAACTGAGCTGACTAAAGTGCAGATTTTTGATGGCTAAGAGTATGACACAAACCAACAGATAAAAGAATCTAGTCAGTTTGTGAAGATCACCAATGTTGCAATATATCAATATTTGACTCTTAATGATGATAAAACCAAATGATTTGGGAGAAATATGATGCAAATGTATTGCATATTTTTTATGAATTTTACACATTAATACATACCTTTTTGCATATATGCCATAATAAAATTTCTTAATGAAACAATTGTAGAGATACCACAAAATCCATTTGTCTTTTCGTTTTTATTGTTTGTCTTAAGAATTTGATGAAGAGAGATTAATAAAATAAATACCAGAATGAAATATACTGGGGTTGATATGATGGCCTAAATAAATACTTGAAGCCAGTACCAATAAAAGACTAGACAAACAGTAATATAAAAATATCCAGAGATGCACAGCGAGATGGACAATGAACTTGAGAGACAAACAGATAAATAAATAGAACAAAATAAGTAGTAAGATTGATAGGTAGAACAAGATAAAGAAGTAGACAGACAGACAGTGATATGTGCTTGTGTGTCATGAAATGAAGTAGACACCAATATTTTTATTACCAATTTGATTTATGCCAACACAAATATTCATTAGCTTAAAAATTCTCAAAACTACATAAAAAGATTGATTTGATAGACAGACAGGCAGGGAGGTATTATTTTCCATGCGACCATAACCTTCATCACCATATGAATGAGGAATGTAATACTGTTTATTTGGTTTGGTTGGAATTGTTGCTATTGCTTTTGTCATTGTTGTTGCTGTTGTTTAATATCAGATTCAACCCTAATTGGACAGACCTATAATTTAAAGCATTCCAACCAAAACTATCTCTTCTTTCCAGGAATATGTAGGACTTCATTAGCTAATCTTCCCTTTCATGAAGATAAAAGAGAAGGGGGTATTTTGCTGCTATTTCAAGCATGTTAAATGATCATAAAGACTCTTTCATTGCCCATCTCTGCATTGTGAGCAGAACAGATTAGTTGAGTCCCAAGTGGTGTTTGTTGGCTAGTCTGAGGTGGTGACCGATTGAGTTGATTAATGGAAACATGTTTCTTGGGTTGTGTGGAGAAGTAACTGACAACACCCACAAACATTTAACCCTTTCGTTACTGTATTTCTTTTGAGATGCTCTGAGTTTGTTTCAATTAATTTTAAATATAACAAAGAATTTAGTAAAATAACTTTGTTCTCATTAAGCTAGTGTTAGGAACATAAATTGTGACTAAGGTTTGGTGGAAGATTTTAATTCAGAACTTATGGAAACAAGACATTTGTACTACAGAGCAAAAGGCAGTTTCATGCAGGTTGGTATCAAAAGGGTTAACAGAAGCTTTTATTATTTCACAAAGTGTTAAACTGTTTTGGCCTTTTACAAAAAAAAAAAAAACAGCACTAATTACATACTAGGTGAGATGGACAACTTGGAGTTTACAGCCAGCTTAGTGATACAGAAACATGTAGCTATCCCAGCCTAAGTAGAAATAACTGTGCTATATTCATGACAAGAAGGAAGACACAGTTGCCTCAACATTCCACAATTACCATCAAAAATAGCCTTTTTATAAGACACAAGAAGATTCTAGAAGATTGAATCACATGTTGGCTTGATGTTGATTAGTCGCTTATTAGACAAATTGCTTGAAGCTACTGTGATTTGGTTGTGATGCATGGCCAGTTACCTAGCAGTTCAGTTTTGAATCACAGCTACAGTTGTGTTTGTCAGCACAAAATTGCAAAAGGAATATTGTCTGTCAAAATGAAGAACCTACCTAGTTTGTATCAATTTAATTTTCAAGGTAACTAAACATATCTAGAGTTGTCATAATACTTAGCAAAAACCAGAATAAGATCTACATGGTCATTCATTTCCCCACGAAAATTAAATGTTTGTAAATCAAAATTTTCAGGGGGTTTTTTTGGCTCCTTCTGAGAAGAAACTTCTAGTAACATTAATGAATGTTTTCTCAGTTACTTCAAAACTAGACATAGTACTCAACTTTGCTCAGGGTTTATGAATAGCTAAAACAAATATAATAATCTGAATTACTATATTTTTGATATATTACTTTAAAAAGAAACTAACAATCTCAACTTTGTCTGAGAATGAACTTAAATTAAATTTGTACTCTTACATTTTTACTTAAATAACATAATTATTTGTTTTTCAAAATACTATTTAATTTATCTAATTAAATGATTTTTTTCTTTTTTTATTGGTAATTTTTTCTTGTTTATTGCATTGCCTGGTGGGCATACAATATTCTAAGTTTTTTTTTATCAGAAGTTGAAAAGAACAAATCTTAACAATTTTCACCCTGAAGGGGCAAAACAGTGACAATGTGGAACATGCATACATACATATGCACATGCACACACACAAAGGTTACCTACATCAAGTATGATAGCCTGCACTAAGCTGCCCTTTGTAAGACTTGGGGAGATTAACCTTTAAAATAATGAGTTTGTTCACAGTGCTCAGCTAATTACATTAAAAGATATTTAAATAGAAAAAAAATTAACATATAGATGCAAGTGTGTGTGTGTGTGTGTGGATGATAGACAAAAAACTAAAAATATAAAGATATGGAAAAAAAAAAGAGGGATGGAAAGACAGAGTCAGTCAAAGAGAACTACAAAAACAAATTCTGCTAAGAAGTTTGATTGATAAGATCAATAACCAATAAATGAGAAGGAAAAACTCCCTTATTGTAGTTCTCACGGAGATTCAGTGTGACACAGTGTAATAAGGTTGGCCCTTTGAATTGCAGTTACAACTCATTTTTGCTAAATAAGTGGACTGAAGCAATAATAAATAAAGTGCCAGTCTCAAGGACACAATGCACTACCTGGAATCAAATTCACGACCATATGGTCTTGAGCCGAATACACTAACCACTGAGCCACATGCCTCCACTCAAATGTTTTACACAGCTCCATTGAAAATAAAAGGTCAAATGTTATGTTTAAGAGAAGGAGCATTTCTAGAGCAGAGAAGCTGATGGGTAGCATTAAAGTGAAGGAGAGATATCAAAGACCTAATAAATCACCAGTTTAATCTTTTAGCATTTAAACCAGCCATATCTGGCTCAAATATTCTTCTTGTTTTATATGTAGACTGACCAGATCCAACCTTTGACACCTACCCAACAATGTCATTCTAAAAATAAACAACAATCACATTATTGAAATCTTGAAGCTATGTGAAAATGCATCATTAATTCAAAACAATGTGAATAAATAAACACTGCACTTAACCAAGTATTCTGAATGCTAAAGGTTAAATTAAAAAAAAAACAAAAGTAAGAGGATTTAGTTCTACAGTTGTTATCCACTTGAAAAACAATTTACGTAAGTGTGAACATACTTCATGCTGTACTTAAAAGGTGATGATGTCACCAAAATGGTTAATAATATTATTCTAATTATTTCAGTAAGTATAGGAAATAACTGTAGATAGGCCTTGATCTTGAATAGACCTCCTCAGCAAAGAATACACTTCATGTAGTTGCTGAAGTTGTGATGACTGAATCACTATGTCGTTATACACTAGTGCACACGAGTAGGCATGAAAAATTAGCATAGACTGCAATTAATTACCCAGACAAACTAATCAAGTCAACATTGCAATGTGTGTGTGTGTGTGTGTGTGCGTGTGTACTAGAGCATGATTGCTTAATGATTCCTCACTCTGATGCCTTCAAACTAGTTGAGAATCTATGGTCACAGTTGAGTGGCTAGTTTTAATAAAAGGACAGAGAATAAAATGCTGTTGTTGTTGTTGTACCTACTGTTTAGCCCCAGGTTAGTATTGATCAAACAGACTTATGATCAAAGTCATTCCAGCACTGACCATCCTATTTTGTATATCAGAGACTACTACTTTATACAGTTTCCATCTAAGAGAGTAGGGGTTAGATTTTTTGTGAATTTACCTGCCATTTTAGGAAGGCCAGACGACTATATACAAGCTGCTTTGTTGCTTAACCCAGATCAGATCCATCCAGCAGAACTACGATCAAAGACATTCCATCCATGATTTACCACAGACAGCACTTACTATTTATAAGAATTTAATTAATTATGATTTTCAAAATCAGATGTTTAATGTGTTTGGCTTCCCCCCCCCCCCCCCACTGAATAGAATTTGCCATTTAGATGACAGGTTTCATCAATATTTGGGCACAAATAGTAAAATCTGTGTTTTGCTGATGAGATCAAATTAGGCGGAAACATACCAGAGTTGTCTCTGATACTTGCTGAAAAATAATTTTAATCAATGACTAATAATACTTCTTTTTCTTTTTCTTCACCATATCACATGAAATGTGATGCTTGCTACAGTAACATGTGAGCTCTAATTTACAATTCTCAGCTGACTGATAACTATTTTTAAGGAAACGTCTCTTGTTAATAACTCATGACTTCAAAGTTGAATTATTTCAGTTAGAATTTGGAAGCTATGGTATAAAACTTTTCAGATATTTGCATCACTGTCCAACCCTAACTTTCTATACATAATTTAAACAACAATTAGAGAAGGATAAGAAAAAAATGCAAAATGTCATAGAAGATAGAAAGAACAGGAGAATGACTTCTGAAAGGAATAAAAAAAAAAAAAAATAAAATCAAAACAATGAACAAAAGAAATCACAACAACACTTGAACAATTATTTTACAAAGAGAGAGTGAAGAATAACCTAATCTCCACAGTATACATATCCTTAAGCAAGTATTTCTATAATAGATGATAGGTTAAAGACATGTATGCCTTTCAAATAGTGATGTTAACAGATTTCAGTAAAACTAAGAAAATGATCAAAGAAATCTTTCTCTTTTATTTTGTATGTCTCCTTCTCACTCACACACAACATCTTTCTCTCTTTATTCTTTTCTCTTTCTTCACCTCATTCACACACAATCTTTCTTTCACCTTATGCTTTATTTTTTTCCATCTCACTCATACACAACTCTCTCTCTCACTCTCTCTCTCCCTTTATCACTCAGTACTTTTGTTTTTTCCATCACACACACACACACAACATATCTCTCTCTCTCTCTCTCTCTCTCTCTCTCTCTCTCTCTCTCTCTATTCATTTGTTTTTCTCTGTCTCACTCACACAACCTCTCTTTCCTTCACACATTTGTTCTTCATTTTTGTCTCTTTCTCACACATGCAACATTATACATATACACTCTCTCTCCCTCGCTCCCCCTCTCTTTGTTTATCTTTTCATCCTGGTGTTTGTTTCTCACCTAATCTCTTTTGAAAATATATACTGAGATCATACGTCTACGTTAGCAAAGCAGCAATAATTGATTGTTGTCTAATTTCTAGTAGTGATGCTGTTAGAGTGTGTAAAAGAGCATTTGATTAACACCATACAATTGAGAAAAACTGAGAGGAACAAGTACGACAAGATGAAAATATATTTAGATTACAAGAATCCTACTTAGAGTTGTCCAACAGTCAATATCTTATTTCTTTACTGATCACAAGGGTCTACACACAGAGGGGACAAACAAGGACAGACAAACGGCTTAAGTCGATTATATTTACCCCAGTGCATAACTGGTACTTATTGAATTGACCCCGAAAGGATGAAAGTCAAAGTCGACCTTGGCGGAATTTGAACTCAAAACGTAGCAGCAGACGAAATACCGCCCAGCACTTTGCCCGGCGTGCTAACGTTTCTGCCAGCTCGCTTGCCAACAGTCAATATCTGTCAATCCAATTGCTTGATTATCTGTGTGTGAGTGAGTGAGTGTGTGTGTTGTGTGTGTGTGTGTGTGTGTGTGTGTGTGTGTGTGTGTATACATGCAAATACGCATACATGACTTCCCCACTGATATATTCTGATCTCCAATGAAAAAGTTTTGCTTCTGGGATAGAAACCAGCTCTTTCTGTATTGGTGAAAGATTTGAAAACAACACAAATACATACATTATATTAATACATCTATCTGTGTGTGTGTGTATTATGTGATGGGCCAATCTATCATATGTTGTTACACACTGCTGGTCACAATCCACTTTTGCATTGTTTTAGCCTTCAAATGATGCCACTTCACTGGCAAGGTGAAGGGGCCAACAATCCCACCCCCTGATCAGAGGGGGACTGGAGTGATGCAAAATTATGTGTTTTGCTCAAGAACACAATGTGCTGCCGAGCCAGGGAATCAAACCCACAATCTAGTAATCATGAGTACAACAGCCTAACCATTAGGCCACGTGCCTTCATACACACATGTATATGTACTCAAGAAAAACCATCCTCTACAGCAGAAGTGTTAAGGGTGCTTCCCCTGGTATAGAGGAATGACCTGCGAGAGTCCTCTGTCGATGCCATGTAAGAAAAACTCTCATTCTAGCACCATGTAAAAGCCTTCATGCTGGTTCCATGTTAAAAGCACTCAGCACACACTATAAAGTGGTTGGCATTAGGAAGGGTATCCAGCTGTAGAAATCAAGCCAAAACATACAGGAACCAGGTACAGCTCTTCTGCTTGCCAGCTCTGGTCAAACCAGCCAACCCATTCCAGCATGGAAAACAAACATTAAAGGATGAAAGGATGATGATGATGATGATATGTGTGTGTGTGTGTGTGTGTGTGTGTGCGTACGTGTGTGTGTAGATGGAGGGATAGATGGACAGACAGACAGACAGACAGATAAACAGATAGATAGATAGATAGATGTAAATTCTTTTAGAAAGAATTCTTGATACTGTCATAATATTTGAAGAAAGATTTTCATAAATTAAGTAAATTTTCATATATTAAAAATGCCAAGTGCTTGACTATCAGCCTACAAACAGATTGCAATCAAAATGCACTTGATCAGTGTGCATTGCAATCTCAAAGTCACAATTATTGTGTGTGATCTGAGAATCCAATTCAAGGGTTGATATAGCTTTCAATCCCAAATTTAAGTGCTAGAACATCCAGGATCTTCAATTTCTATATTACTGGATAACTTTCATATCTTAACTTTAGTAAATAGAGCCTCATTGTTTTAGCTTCTTCCAGTGGCTCATTTGTTCAATAGAAGCAATTTTTTTTTTTGGCTGGATTGCCTCAAGCTCTGCTGTTTGCTGAATGTTATGTGTTGACTATAATTGGAAGTGATTGTCCAGGTGACTGAGAATAATGTCTGTTACAGAACAAATGTTTTTTTTTTCCCCTAGTTCTTAATGATCTCAGAATCCAACCAACAAATCACCTGCATATCGTAGCCATCTTAGTTACATGCACATAGAATGGTGTATCATTATTCATTTGGATTCTCAGATCATACACACTGATTGTGACTTTGAGATTGCAATGCACTATGATCCTGTGTATTTTGATTACAATCTGCTTGTGGGCTGATGGTAAAGCACTTGACATTTTTCAGCATTGAACTATGTTGTTTCCTCCAGCCCACTTGTCTTTTTATAATTTTGCACTATCATCAGGATTCTTGACTGCCTGTGATAATTTTGTACAGTTATCTTAGCATAAAAACTGTGCTTGAGAAGACATGTCAAGCTAAGTGAAATTGTAGTCATGCCCAGTGCCAGTGACATGCAAAAGGTATCCATGCTGGTGACATGTGAGAGGCACCCATGCCAGTGACATGTGAGAGGTGCCCATATTGGTGACATGTGAAAAGCACACAGTACACTCTGCAGAGTGGTTGGCATTAGGAAAGGAATCCAGCCATAGAAACCAAGCCAGAACAGACTGGAACCTTTTGCAGCTCTACAGCTTACCAGCTCTAGTCAAACAGTCTTACCCATGCCAGCATGGAAAACAGACGCTAAGTGATGATGACAATCTTTCCACACGTTTACAGGACATTATGTCATTCTCATGTTACGTTCTTCTCCAAGTGGAACTGGAAAATATCAATGAGAGCTAATGCAAAGCGGGTTATCCTCAGTCCTATCGATCTTGTCCATCTTAAAATTTCTTCGGCTACAGGTACCAAGCAAAAGAAAACTACTTGCCCTTCCTGGGTAAAAAAGAAAAAGAAAGCACTGAGTAGATCCTCACAATGGATTGACTGATGGGCAAATTCATCCTACACAGGACAACACCTGAAGGTGGAAGAACAAATTCTTTTATTCACTGCATTTATAAGAAGGGGTAGCACCCATGGTTTTTATAAGCTCTTCTCATTTGACTGAGATCGATGCCATTAATGCTCTGCTAGGCAATACTTGTGAGGAGGCATGAATGGTGGTGGTGGGAGGGGAGTGGTCCATAGATGAAGGGAAACACTGAGCATAGTGATTAGTATGTGGCATGGTAGGGGTAGCAACAATACACATCAAAGGTGATTAGAGGAGGAGAGACAAGATGGCTGGGAAGATGTGAGTGGGGTAGTATGAGCCTCACCAGGTCTAAGAAGCAGAACTGAAGAAATGTGTGCAGAATGGCTTCATTGCTCAGCAAACATCTTGGACAGCAGAATTTATCCTGTAATGGTAATGTTTCCCATCCTTTGCAGCAGCTTAGCGATGTCTGGGATTTCTAGACATTCTCTATAGTCCATTGGTTAAAATCCTCCACAATAGGATGTTCAGTTGGTCTCTTTCAGTGACCAGATAAGAGAATTTGACTAATGACAAACATATTAGATTAATACTTAAAACTAAATTGAATACTAAAAATAAAATAATAGCTATTAATATCAGATCTGTTTCAGTAATAAGTTACAGTTATGGTATTCTCAACTGAAAGTTAAGTGTATTGGCAAGACTAGAAAACGAGGAAAGTGATAACAGCATTAAAATGCATAACCAAAACGCCAAGAGTGAAAGATTATATGTTGACAAATAAGCTATCATAAAATATTTACGGCAAGACTGAAAAAAATGTATGAAAGAATAAAAGAATACTAATAGAAAAAATAGCTAAAATGATGGAAACAAAAAAGGAAAAGAAAAATGTTTTTTTATATGAAGATAACAGAAAATATATAAAGAAAACTGATTTCACAAATAATTGTGAAGATGGAGAAATAATAACAAAAAATATTTAAGAAACTAACAAGAGTATAAAATGCCATGCTGAACTGGCAAAAAAGATAAAAATCACATATAGCCAATAACATTTGTCAAAATAAAAATGAATAAATAAAAATCTCTGCACTGCCGAGAAGCCCAGGATTGATAACTGAGACAAGATTGATTTTGTTTCAAGCATAAGACAAAAGCCTTCACACCAGAAACTACATACAACTTTAATGAAGCAGGTATAAAAAATAACTAAGATATATTTAGTAGGTTATAAAGAAAATATCAATCATATTGTTTACTGTGACCCAGTTCTAGCCAAACCAGTAGTATATGAACAGGTACAACAGAATCATAAAATTTTTGTGTCAGTCACATGACATTATTTTCCTTGTATAAGTTCTCAAGTAGAATATGCTTTCTACTTTTCCTTTTGGGGTTGAAATAATCATTTAATGTTCAGTTTCAAGTTAAGATTATGGATTAAATCAGTTAAAGTGTTTTATTCCATATTGTATTTTGGAAAGGATTTTCTTTTCACCTATCATTTCTATTAGTGTTCAATGTAAAGCATAGCATAACAGTTCAAATCTACTTAAAGATCTTCCTTCATCTATAGCTAGATCCCATCTCTAGTTGTTGCTTGGAGATGGGTCCTGGCTTTATGGCCTGTAACTCTAAAACTGATGTTAGTTTCATCCTTTCCAAGCAAAAGCTCACCAGTTTGAATGAATTTTCTCAGTGAAAAACATTTATCAATAAATCAGATTTAATACAAAGGAAACCATACTTATCGAATAGCAAGAAAAAGACGACATCACAAAGACACAACGCAAAAGCTCTCAGTGAATAAGAAAGTGACTATATGCTGGGACATGCAAGTTCACATAGACAAGGAGATTAAGGTAAATTCCACTGATTATTGGCAAAGACTGCCAGTAAAGTAATTTCTCCAAATAAATGTATCAATTCCATGTACAACAATATGTTTCTGTAAAAATAAAAAAAAATATTAAAAAGAGCATTTTCCAAACACAAAGAGCTGGAAACAGAACTATCCAGAACTTGTGTTGGAAATGATGAAAATATTTAAGTCAAAGCCCAACACAGCTTACATGGGTCGATGAAATGCTTACTCACTTTCAAATATGGATAATGCAAAAAATATAGCATTAATAGATATTACACACATACTTTCAACACAAAAACTGAAAGAAAACAAAACACTGTACACATCTAAGGTACAGAAAGATGTCCTCAGTTGTACAATGAAAACATACAAGACTATTGAAACATTATAATAATAATAATAATAATAATAATAATAATAATAATAATAATCACCAAGGATCGGTGCTAAACCCCCTCTTGTTCATCATAGTCCTCCAGGCAATAACAAGAATTTAAGACAGGTTGACCCTGGGAGCTCTTCTATGCTGATGAACTTGCTCTTATAGCTGAATCACTACCTGAGCTAGAGAAGAAGTTCCAGGTATAGAAGCAAGGTCTAGAATCAAATGGCCTTAGAGTTAACCTAGCAAAAACAAAAGTCATAGTAAGTAGGAAGGCAGACAAATCACACATCCCCTTAGGTAGATGACCCAGCTCAATCTGTAGAAAAGGTGTAGGTAGAAACTCCATAAGATGCATCCAATGTAAGCTTTGAACACACAAAAGGTACAACAACACTGAAGAAGGGTTAACAGGGAAACTAACTTTAATATGTGGAAGATGCACAGGCATAATAAATGCTGAACATGTGCAGAAAATAGACTCCGTCAACTGCCAGGAGGACAAGCTAGAGATAGTAGATAGCTTCTGGTAACTAAGCGACCAGGTTAGTAGTGCAGGTGGTTGTTCTGAAAGCATAGCTGTGAGATTAAGATTACGCTGGGAAAAGTTCAAAGAGTTCCTACCCCTGCTGGCAGCAAAGGGCCTCTCTCTCAGAGTGAAAAGCAGATTGCTTGATGCCTGTGTGCAAACAGCTATGCTGCATGGCAGTGAAACATGGGTTATGACAGTCGAGGACATGCATAGGCTTCAGAGAAATGAAACCAGTATGCTTCATTGGATGTGCAATGTCAGTGTACATGTTTAATAGTGTGTAAGCATCTTGAGAGAAAAGTTAGGCATAAGAGGAATCAGATGTGCTGTATAAGAGAGACGACTGTGCTGGTATGGTCATGTGATGTGTATGGACGAGGACAGTTGTGTAAAGAAGTGCTGATCTTTAACTGTGGAGGGAACCTGTGGTAGAGGTAGACCCAGGAAGACATAGGAAGAGGTGGTGAAACTTGACCTTCGAACTTAGAACTTCACAGAGGCAATGACTAGTGACCGAGACCTTTGGTGATGTGCTCTGCTTAAGAGGACCCATCAAGCCAAGTGCACCTGTGCTGGTGGTACGTAAAAAAAAAAATTGACCTTTGAATGTCAGGCTTCATGGAGGCAAAGTGGCTGAGTACCTTTCAAGCACTGGACCTGACGGAGGCAAAGTGGCTGAGTTCCTTTTGAGTGTTGGTCCTGATGGAGGGGAAGTGGCTGAGTTCCTTTCAAGTGGGCCTCATGGAGGCGGGATGGCTGTTCCTTTTGAATGTTGGGCCTCATGGAGTGAGGTGGCTGAGTTCATTCAAACAGGCCTCAAAGAGGCATGGTGGCTGAGTTCCTTTCGAGTGTTGAGCCTCACAGAAGCAATGACCAAGACATTTGGCATTATGTCATGCTTGAGATGAAGACCCATCAAGCCAAGCAAAATTGCAGTAGTGGCAGATACCGGTGTCACACACACGGCCCCCATGCCAGTGGCATGTAAAAGCACCCATCACACTCTCAGAGTGGTTGGCACTAGGAAGGGCATCTAGCCATAGTAAACCATGCCAAATTAGACTGGATCCTGGAACAGCCTTCCAACATGCCAGACCCATCAAACCGTCTAACCCATGCCAGCATGGACAACAGACGTTAAGTGATGATGACGATGATGATGAATAATCCTTGCTATGATAAGCACAAGGCTTGAAATTCTGGGGAGTGGGAGTAATCAATTATATTGACCTCAGTGCTCAGATGGTATCTTTTTTATTGACCGCAAAACGATGAAAAGAAAAGTTGATGATGGTGGAATTTGAACTCAATGCAAAGACAGATGAAATGCCACAAGGTATTTTGGCCAGCTTGCTAATAGTTCTACCAGTTTGCTTCCTCAGTAATAATAACAAGGCCTGAAATTTGTTTCAGTGGTACTCAATTTATCATCCTCAAAAGGATGAAAGGTAAAGTCGACTTTGGCAGCATTTGAACTCAGAACATGGCGGTGGGTAAAATACTGCTACGCATTTCAACCAGAGTGCTAACGATTCTGCCAGTTAATAATAATAATAATGATAATAATAATAGTAATAATAATAATAATGTTTTCATATTTTTCCACAAGGGTAGCAATTTTGAGAGAGGGGAGGAGTCAATTACATTGACCCCAGTGTTCAACTGTTACTTATTTTATCGACCCCAAAAGGATAAAAGGCAAAGTTGACCTCAGGGGAATTTGAACTCAGAATGTAGCGATAGGTGAAATACCACTGAGTTTTTCATCCAGCGTACTAATGATTCTGCCAGTTCGCTGCCATAATAATAATGATAATAATAACAATAATGATAATCCTTTCTACTATAGGAACAAGGCCTGAAATTTGGGGGAGGGAGATAGTCAATTACATTGACCCCAGTACTCAACTGGTACTTATTTTATTAACTCTGAAAGGATGAAAGGCAAAGTGGACCTCAGCATGGGTTGGATGGTTTGACTGGGGACTGGGCAAGCCAAGGAGGCTGCAACAGGCTCCAATTTGATCTGGCAAAGTTTCTACAGCTGGATGCCCTTCCTAACACCAACCAATCCAAGACTGTAACGGGTGCTTTTTACGTGCCACTGGCACAGGGGCCAGTCAGGTGACACTGGCATCGACCATGCTCGAATGATGCTTTTTATGTGCCACCAGCATGGAAGCCAGTCAGGCAGCACTGGCATCAAATAATAATAATAATAATAATAATAATAATAATTTTTAACATAGAGTCAGATCTTTAAATGTAGTGTGTGCGTGCGTGCGTGTGTAGGAATATTGTCAAATAGATCAAAAGCATTAGTTGATTAATACTTATTTTATTAATTGCAGGAAAGATGAAAAGCAGAGACAACAGCAAAGGAAACAAATTGGTCTGTTTGCTTTATAAATTCACATTCACGGATAATAGTATTATTATACTACCACTACTACTACTACTACTACCATCACCACCACCAATAATAACAATAATTCTTTCTAATTTTGGCCTAAGGCCAAGAATTTTG
This sequence comes from Octopus bimaculoides, assembly GCF_046866305.1. Classification (NCBI taxonomy): domain Eukaryota; kingdom Metazoa; phylum Mollusca; class Cephalopoda; order Octopoda; family Octopodidae; genus Octopus; species Octopus bimaculoides. Next base: position 35,604,660 of record NC_142945.1, on the reverse strand, counting down.
AGGGAAAGGGTGAATCAATTACATTGGTATCACTGTTTGACTGGTACTAATTTTATCAACCCTGAAAGTATGAAAGGCAAAGTTAACCTCACCAGAACTAGAAATAGAACTCAGAACGTAAAGAGTCTAAAAAAAGTGTCACTAAGCATTTTGGCCGACATGCTAACAATTCTGCCAGCTTGCATCTTCATAATGATAATTCCTTCAAATTTTGGCACAAGGCCAGTAATTTTATGAGGAGCAGGGATAGTCAATACCACTGAGCCCAGTACTCGGCCAGTAGTTTATTATACCAACCTCAAATGATAAAAAGGCAAAACTGACCTCAGTTGTATTCAAACCCAGAATGTGAAGAGCCAGAACAAATACCATAAAGCATATTTTTGCAATACTCTAATGATTTTGCCACTCCACCACCCCAGTAATAATAATTCTGTAAAAGAATTTGACAAATTAAGTAAATATAAAGACCTGGAAATTGAAATACAAAAGATGTGGCATCTTAAAGTGAGAACAGTTCCTGTTATTGTGGATGTCCTAGGTATGATAAGAAAGAGATGTCAGAAATATTAGATAATATCTTAACAGAACTATGTCCCAGAGAAATCCAAAAGATTGTGCTGACATCCTTAGAAAAGTCCTATCAATTTAAATGTCTGTGTTGTATTACAAGACGATATCTTGCTACTGCCCCTGCCACTTCCCCTCTAAAAGCTTTCAGTCATACTGTAACATCTCTTATCCTTCATTCACCCTAGGATGCTGGGTGTGTCTCGGCAAGTGATTGCAAAACACATGCAGATTAAAAGTAAATAATAATAATAATAATAATAATAATAACCCTTTCTATTACAGGCACAAAGCCAATAATTTTGGGAGGTGGGGGTTAGTTGATTACGTTGACCCCTGTTTTCAACTGGTACTTATTTTATTGACCTCATAAGGATGAAAGGCAAATTCAACCACAGTGAAGTTTGAACTCAGAACATAAAGACAGACAAAATGCTGTGAAGTTTTAAAGGCACTGTACAGTTTTTGCCATTTTTAATTGGGATACTTTCTTCTGATATGTCCTAGAATGCTTCTTGAACTACTTGGCATGAAGGACAAATTAAATCCACTTCTGCTTATTCACAAGCAGAGGTATATAATTATTCTCTTTGTGCTCACCTGGATTAGCTTCTGTAAAGAAATGCTATTCAGTTTTACAAAATTCTCCCATTTCTATTCTTTTCTTGTAACCATGAGAGATCAAAACCTTACCTTCCATCTGTTCATTTTGTATTGAAGGACGGTTTGCTTTGCTTTCACACAGTTACTATTTAAATGGACAACCTTATTTCAAATCATGTAAGAATTGCTACTGCTATTTTATTGGTATTACAGTTGCTGTCTTTGAAATAACTTATTGAAATATTTTGAATATTTTCTTCTATTTACTTACTGTTTACTAATCCTTGTCTTCTTCCTCTCAAACATTTAGGTGTGTGTTGTGATTTTGAATTTCTTTTTTATATTTCTAGTCACTGTAGCATAATTATGTGTAGTAGCCACTATGAGAGTGAAAACGTAATGTATGTAAATAAAATCTTTAAAGTTTCTGAATGAAACCCTTTTTTTAAATATATGTTTTTATATTTACCTTTGGATATCAAACGAAACCCCAGCTGAGACAATTATATTTCTTTTTACAAGCATTCCAAGGAAAATATCATTTGGTAATGCTTGAATAAAACATCTTGAAGGGAGGAGGTAAAACATTTACACACTACACTTGCGAAATATAATAATAATGATGATGATTAGGATGACGATGACGATGATAACGACAACAATAACAACGATGACAATATCAACAATGATGTATGAGGAAGGAAATTAAAAAATAATGGTTATATGTCTATGTAGCTTACTAAACCAAAGCATTTTTTATGTCTAGAATAACTAGTAAAATTTTTTAAATGCCAATATTAATATGTTCTCATGAAAAATGTGGATATTTTGGTCCATTTTTTTCTAATGTTATAATCAACTATACAATCAGATTAACGAAACAAGTCTTAATTCAACGCAAGTCTCCAACTCTGAATTTATTCATTCCTAACATCCAATTCAACACGATTTTCTTGCTTGTGGTCATAAAGAGCAGACCTACAGGTAAAGCTTATTGCAATGGTTATGTACATAAATTCTAAACACAAATTATGTGAGTAATTTTATTGATAACAGACACCCATTTTAGTGTTAATTATAAAATTTATCATAAATCTCCATGTTTGTAAATCTGTTGCCTTTGGTTAACATTTTCCTAATCATTATGCTAACAAAATTACGGGTCATTAATAACTAATATTTTAATGGATAAATCAGAATTTCAAAAACATTGATAAATAGAAAGAGATAAAATATATATTGATCTTATGTTTTTATTTAGCTATTTTTTTGTTGTGTGTTAAAGAGAAGTTGTGTACAAATTAGGCATGTAATTTTATTGATCTTAATAAAAATTGTATAATTTTTCAAAAATGTAACTTATATATATATATATATATATATATATATATATATATACATAGGTGCAGGCATGGCTATGTGCTCAGAAGTTTGTTTCCCAATCACATGGTTCTGGGTTCAGTTTTACTGTGAGGCATCTTAAGCAAGTGTCTTCCACTATAGCTCCATGCTGACCAAAGCCCTGTGAGTGGATATAGCAGATGGAAACTGAAAGAAGCCTATCATAGGTACCTGTGTATGTGTGTATCATATGTACCTCTGTGTGTGTGTGTGTGTCTTTGTATTTGTGCTTGTTCTTCACCACTGCTTGACAACCAGTGTTGGTTTGTTTACATCCCTGGAACTTAGTAGCTCAGCAAAAAGGAATAATAGAATAAATACAAGGCTTTAAAAAACAAAGTACTAGGGTCAGTTTGTTTGACTAAACCCTTGAAGACAGGCCATTGTCTAATAGCTAAAACTAGTAACAGGTAAAAGATATATCTACAATACATTAAAAGTCAGTTTCAATCTTGCTTGCTTACTTGCAATGTTACCCAAGCAAACTGTCGCATAATGAGAAAATACTATGAATTAAGTGTACCCTGAAATGTTAATAGGAACGGAATGAAACAAGTTCCACGTAAATTGGAGTAGTAGTTACTGAGATATTCAGGGTTTGGGGTATAAATACCCAAAACGGTGCATAATGTGAAAATGTTCCGAATTTAACTTCATCCTGAAAGGGAAAAAACCCCCAACAGTCTGGCTAGACTGATTTGACAACGGAAAAATAAGATTTGCATTTTTACAGTAAACATATATTCATACTGCCTTTGACAGAGTAACAATCATATATACAACTTGAAGAGACACACATTTCAGTACATAAACATACGTTTATACATACATACACAAATACACACATGCAGACACATCTACACACTTACATATGTAAATGCTCACATACATACATGCGTATATGTATATATACATGCATACACATGTACACATCTACATATGTACGTGCATACATACACATATACATACATATATACATACATACATATATACATACACAACCCATGCTAGCATGGAAAGCGGACGTTAAACGATGATGATGACATATCATGAACTTCATAACCTCGGTGTGAAATAGTTTTTTCCCTAAGTTTTTTGTGAGTGCATTCAACGTTATCTCACCTCCAAAGATTGGATACTATTTCTAGCATGCTCTGCTTCAATGTAACAACTATTTCCGATAAAGGATCTGACATACCTGTTATGTGGTAGCAGAGCATGCGAGAAATAGTAGCCAAATCTTTTCTTTTTCTAAAGGAAAGGAGCCGTTTACACGTGATTTCGATGTCACTTGCGTTGAAAGTATGCAAAATAAACTGGAAAGAAAAGACCCATGAAACAAAAGTCTGCTATATATATAGTTTTTCAATTCATCATCATCATCGTTTAACATCCACTTTCCATGTGCTGGCATGGACTGGACAGTTTGACTGAGAACTGGCAAGCCAGGAGGCTGCACCAGGCTCCTATCTGATCTCGCAAGATTTCTACTGCTGGATGCCCTTCCCAATGCCAACTACTCTGAGAGTGTAGTGGGTGCTTTTTTTGTGCCACTGGCACAGGAGTCAGATAGGCAGCACTGGCACTGACCATACTTGAATGGTATTTTTTACGTGTCACTGGTATGGGTGCCAGTCAAGTAACACTGGCATCGGTCATGCTCAAATGGAGTTTTTTAAATGCCACCAGTACAGGTGCCAGTCAGGTGGCACTGGCACTGGCCACGCTCAAATGGTGCTTTTTACGTATATATATATAGATATATATAAATTTAAAATAAGCAGGAAATGGAGAAAACTTTTGATCAACAAACAAACAAATTGACTAACATCAGTTAATTATTTTTTAATACAAAACTTAATATTGCTTACGGCCGTTTAGGCTGCCAATGTCAGTCAGTGCCTCCAAAGACAATTTTGAAAATAATATTCGTCATCTTTGTAACACATCCAATCTAGTACATGGAGTTTAATCAGAGTGAATACAAATATATAAAATAAAAGAAGGGAAGAGGGGGAGGAAAGAACAGGGCCTTGAGATGAGACCAAAAGGCTCAATATATTAGAATCATACCATTTTGCAGTGTGAAGCTTGAAGTCAATGGGCAAAAGAGTAAACTAGCAAATAATCTAGAAAAATAACTGGTAGGTTTATCTCTTTTTATAGGGGAACCAGGATGTATAAATAATAGTAAAATAAAACTAGTGCTAAAGTAAAACAGGAATCGTCAATATGTCTAGAAAAAGGATAGTACTTGTGATTTCGTAAATAGAGCCAATTAATATTTATCCAAAAACATACCCATAAAGTTTTTATAGTAGTGCACTTACTGAAATATTCTAGAGACCAACCACCTGTTGTCCATAATGGAATTGACCACAGTCCAGCCATCTTTACAATTGGTGAGTTACATTTAAAACCAAGGACAAGCTAAGACCGTTACAGGGGTAAACATAAATAAAGAAGTAAATAAACCAGTAAATAAAAGGTGTAGGGGTGGAGACGATGTCATAAGTGGCGCGAAGCCACTTGTGTCCTTATATACCATATCAAAATAAGATAAAATAAATACTAGCAACCATACAGCAGTAACTTCCTGACAGTTCAGAGGAGACCATTGTTAGGGGAGGTGGTTGCTAGTGCATTTACCTTTGAATTATAATGCTAAATCTAACATCTTAAATAGCCAGCATATTTCCAAGTGGTGGTTATACTAGACGAACAAGTAAACGTCAACACGTTCCTGAGTGCATTCTGCCAATTAGACATATGAGAGGGCAGAAGTACAAAGCCCTAAAATAGTTAAACAATTACAAGCTAAATCACTTGCTAATTATTAACATGGTTACAAATTCAGAGTCCTACTATAGTTTACTAAATCTTAATCATCATCATCATCATCATCATCATCGTTTAACGTCCGCTTTCCATGCTAGCATGGGCTGGACGATTTGACTGAGGACTGGTGAAACTGGATGGCAACACCAGGCTCTAATCTGATTTGGCAGAGTTTCTACAGCTGGATGCCCTTCCTAACGCCAACCACTCAAAGAGTGTAGCGGGTGCTTTTACATGTTACCCGCACGAAGGCCAGTCAGGTGGTACTGGCAACGGCCACACTCAAAATGGTGTATTTTATGTGCCACACGCACAAAAGCCAGTCCAGGGGCACTGGCAACGACCTCGCTCGAAAGTCCTTACACACGCCGCGGGCACAAGTACCAGAAAGGCGATGCTAGGCACAGGTGCCATCACAATTTCGCTTTCGCTTGCCCCAATAAGTCTTCGCAAGCTGAGTTTCGTGTCCAATGAAGGAGACGATGTTGGCATGGGTGCCAGTCGTCAAACTTAATTCGATTTCGATTTCACTTGCCTCAACAGGTCTTTGCAAGTGGAGTTTAGTGTCCAATGAAGGAAGGTATGCCTAAGTGGACTGGCTGAGGCCTTAGATTTAGGTCTCACTTGGCTTGCTGGGTCTTCTCACACACAGCATTTGGCAGAGTTTCTACAGCTGGATGCCCTTCCTAAACGCCAACCACTCAGAGAGTGTAGTGGGTGCTTTTACGTGCCATCGGCACGAAGGCCAGTCAGGCGGTACTGGCAATGGCCATGTTCAAAATGGTGTATTTTATGTGCCACCCGCACAAGAGCCAGTCTAGGGGCATTGGCAACGATCTCGCTCGAAAGACCTTACACATGCCGCGGGCACAATTGCCAGAAAGGCGATGCTGGGCACAGGTGCCATCACAATTTCGATTTCGCTTGTCTCAATAAGTCTTCGCAAGCTGAGTTTCGTGTTCCAATGAAGGAGACGATGTTGGCATGGGTGCCAGTCGTCGAATTTAACTCGATTTCGATTTCACTTGCCTCAACATGTCTTCGCAAGTGGAGTTTAGTATCCAATTTAACTCGATTTCGATTTCACTTGCCTCAACAGGTCTTCGCAAGTGGAGTTTAGTGTCCAATTTAACTCGATTTCGATTTCACTTGCCTTAACAGGTCTTCGCAAGTGGAGGTTGATGTCCAATGAAGGAAGGTACGCATAAGTGGACTGGCTGAGGCCTTAGATTTAAGTCTCACTTGGCTTGCCGGGTCCTCTCACGCACAGCATATTTCCAAAGGTCTCGGTCAGAAGTCATCGCCTCAGTGAGGTCCAATGTTCGAAGGTCATGCCTCACCACCTCATCCCAGGTCTTCCTGAGCCTACCTCTTCCACAGGTTCCCTCAACTGCTAGGGTGTGGTACTTTTTCACACAGCTATCCTCATATATATATTATAGTTAATTGATACCGGTAGTAAGAACGGATATTCATACCCCTTAGACAGTTATTCCAGCCACTAACTCTACTTGCCTATATATGTGTGTGTGTGTGTGTATATATATATACATACAGACACATACAATAGAGGCAGCAATTTTAACATGTTTGAATGACAATAGGTTAAAATGAGAACAACCGATGTGACATATCTGTTATCAAAAACTATCACTGAAATCTTTTCAGGTGCTGAATGCCATCACTCCTTCCCATGTTCCCTCCTATGTTCCTTTCCCAGTTTTCAGAGTTGGCACAGTCAATGTAGACACATTAAAAGGCAGGTTGTGCGAGATTGTTGCCATGCTTGAACGGAGGGATGTTGACGTCTGTTGCATCCAAGGTAGAGAGGAGCTTCAGCCAGGTTTCTGACAGGCAAGACACAGGCATAAAATCTTCTGGAAAGATAACCATGATGGAGTAGGTGGTGTGGGCATACTCCTTGCAGAGAAAGGATGGATAAGGTCATAGAGGTAGTCAGAGTGTGCAATAGAGTGCTTAAGATCAGGCTAGTTTTGCAGAACACTATAGTGACAATTATCTCTGCCTATGCACCACAAACAGGCCCACCAAATGAACAGAAGGACCACTTTTACAATATTCTTCTGCAGGCTACCTCAAAGACGAGTGACAATGATCTCGTCTTCATGGCTGGGGATTTCAATGGGTATGTTGGACGGCAGCCTGATATCTTCCATGGTGTACATGGGCCATGGAATTAGTTCCCAAAACAAAGAGGGAACAAGGCTACTGGAGATCTATGATGCAAATAACCTATTCATCTGCAACACCAACTTCAGGAAACTAGCCAGCCACCTGATAACCAACCAATCAGGAGACTGTGCTAGCCAGATTGATTACATTCTCACCAGACAGTGCGATGCATAGTTGCTCTTAAATACAAAGACCCTCCTTGGTGAAGAATGTACCCCACCAGCATAGACTAGTCATTAGAAGAAGCAGACCAATCTGGAAAAGAAGGATTTGGAAGCTTAAGGACCCTTCATATGGTCACAGATTTAGAAACATCCTAATTGAGAAATTTGATGAGATGGAGGAGGAGCTACAGGCATGTGATATAGAGGACAACTGGGAATTCTTGTGGGACAGCTTGCTGAGTGCCATGGGCCAAATCTGCGGCTGGCGCACAGTCCCATCCAGACCTAGTAACATAGTGGTTGAACGATGCTGTAGACAGGGCCATTAGAGCAAAGAAACAGGCCTGGAAGAGTGGGATTACCAAGGAACTGTATCAGATATTGAGAAGAGAAGCTAGGAGACAGGTATATGTAGCCAAGGGAGAAGCAGAAAAGAAGAAGTTTGCCTGTGTTCAGCAACATAAGGACCAAAGAACTGAAGTGTTTCGGATTGCTAGACAGTGTGTGAGAGAAAATTGTGATGTCATAGGAGAGAAATGTGTCTGCAAGGATGATGGTGCACTTGCATTTAATGATTCTGGAAAGAAAGAGGCTTGAAAATGCTATTATGAAAGACAGCTGAATGTAGAGAATGAATGAGAAGAGGAGAGTCTGCCAAATGTTGACCCAATTGAAGGACCAGCTACCCAAATCAACAGTACCTTAGTAGATAAAGCAATTAAGGATATGAAGACAAGGAAAGCCCCTGGCCCATCAGGAATCATCACCGCGATGCTTAAAATATCTGGCCGTATGAGTTATAGTCTAGTCATCTGTATTGTAAATCAGGTGGTTCACAAAGGAGTCATACCCAGTGAATGGTGTAGAAGCACCATAGTCAACTGCTACAAAGGTAGAGGTGATGCTTTAGATAGAAATAATTATACAGGTATCAAATTGTTGGATCAGGTGATGCAAATTATGGAGAGAGTCATAGCCCAACTAATTATGGAGAGAGTCTAGATGAGATGCAGTTTGGTTTTGTACCAGGGAAAGACAACTGCAGGAGAAATACATAGCCAAAGATAAACCTCTGTACTTGGCTTTTGTTGACTTGGAAAAGCCTTTGACAGGGTCCCCTGATCCCTCATCATGTAGTCAATGCAGAAACTAGGGGTAGACAAGTGGTTGGTAAGTGCTGTACAAGCCATGTACAGGGACACTACAAGTAAGGTGAAGGTTGGCAATGAATAGAGCAAAGAATTCAGGGTACAAGTAGGGGTTCACCAAGGATCAGTCCTCAGTCCTCTCTTGTTTATCATAGTCATCCAGGCAATAATAGAGGAACTTAAGACAGGCTGCCCCAGGGAGCTCCTCTATGCAGATGACCTTGCTCTAATAGCTGAATCACTACCAGAATTAGAGAAGAAGTTCCCGGTATGGAAGCAAGGTCTAGAATCAAAGGGCCTTAGAGTTAACCTAGCAAAAACCAAAGTTTTAGTAAATAGGAAGGCAGACAAATCACAAATCCCTTCAGGTAAATGGCTCTGCTTGATCTATAGAAAAGGCATAGGGAGAAACTCCATAAGATGCACCTGTTGTAAGCTTTGGACACATAAAAGGTACAGCAATATCAGAGGAAGGTTAACAGGGAAAATATCTTTTGTATGTGGAAAATACATAGCTACAATAAACACCAAAAATGTACAGAAAATAAACTCCATCAACTGCCATGGGAGTAAGCTAGAGGTAGTAGATAGCTTCCATTATCTAGGTAACCAAGTTAGTGGTGGAGGTGGATGCTCCAAGAGCGTAGCTATGAGAATAAGATTATGCTGGGCAAAGTTCAGAACATTCCTACCTCTGCTCGCAACAAAGGGTCTTTCCCTCAGAGTGAAAGGCAGCCTGTATGATGCCCGCATGCAAACAGCTATGCTACATGGCAGTGAAACATGGGCTGTGACAGCCAAGGACATGCGTAGGCTTGAAAGAAATGAAACCAGTATGCTTCGCTGGATGTGCAAAGTCAGTGAGCATGTTCAACAGAGTGTAAGCATCTTGAGAGAAAAGTTAGGCATAAGATTAATCAGATGTGGTGTGCAAGAGAGACAGCTGTGCTGGCATGGTCATGTGGGGCATATAGATGAGGATAGCTGCATAAAGAAGTGCCGAACTCTAAATGTGGAGGGAACCTGTGGTAGAAGTAGACCCAGGAAGACATGGGACAAGGTTGTAAGCGATGATCTTTGAACTCTGGACCTCAGAGAAGTAATGATTAGTGACTGTGACTTTTGGCAATATGCTGTGCTTAAGAAGACCCATCAAGCTAAGTAAAATCGTAGTAGTGGCTGATGCTAGTGTCAGGTAACTGGCACCGATGCCAGTGGCATGTAAAAAGCACCTTTCAAGTATTGGGCCTCACAGAGGCAAAGTGGCTGAGCTCCCTTTGAGTGTTGGACTTCACGGAGGTAATGACCAAGACCTTTGGCATTATGTTGCGCTTAAGAAGAAAATTCATCAAGCTGAACAAAATCGCACTCGTGGCAGATACCAGTATCATGCAAATAGCACCTGTGCTGGTGGCACATGAAAGCCCCCATTATACTCTCAAAATGGGGGGCTTCTAGCCTTAGAAACCATGCCAAATCAGACTGGAGCCTGATGCAACCTTCCAGCTTGATAGCCCTGGTCAAATTGTCCAACCCATGCCAGCATAGACAATAGATGTTAAATGATGATGATGATATATATATATATATATATATATATATATATATAGATTTTCAATTATATATATATATATATATATATATATATATATATATATATATATATATATATATATCCCAGCGTTGCTTGGGATTAAAATGGCATAGTTTGTATATATATATATTACAGTTATGTTGAAACAGGTAATACGGTAAAGTGCAGCATTGATGACAAAACATTTGTGGAGTAATTGATGGCCTAATTCGACTAAGCAATATGTCAGGCCTTTGTCTGGAGTATTCCAGGCCCTAACCTGTCATGGAAATTGGGGGTGGGGTATGTGATTTTTGAACGAACCGAAAAGCTGTCAGTGGATATACTCTCCTTTGCAGCAGTCGTCGCTGCATCTAACATGAACTGTCTCAAATTTAGACACCTACTTCGGGTTTGTTGTCCTAGATCATTCATGAAGTAAATTTGGAGGAAGTGTAGTTGTTCATTTGTGGGTAACAGAGAAGCAATCGGGTGATAGACTTGCCCTTGAACTTTGAACATTGGCATAAATCCATGTTCAACAATCTTCTTAGATGCACCAAATGATGTCATTTGAAACACAGGGTTGTATTGTCTAATATTGTTCAGAAAATCCTTCGCCTGGATAGAAATGCCTTCCCGAAGATCTATAAGAGGTTGAGGAGGAGCTGGTATTGCTGGCAATCTTACCTTACCGCCTGAGCTGTGCATGCCATTAGATTCATTTGGAAATTTTGGGAAAGTCTCATCTAATGTGCTGCAGCATGCATTTGCTGATCTTGGGAAAGTGTCATCTCACTTCTGTCTTGAGACTCTATTTGACATGCAGCAGCATGCATTTGGTGATGTTGTGAAAGTCTCATCTTCCTTCAGTATTAAGACTTCATCTAATGTGCTGCAGCATGACTTTGCTGATGTTGTGAAAGTCTTATCTCCTTCCTTTCTTGAGATTCTCGCCTTCAGTTTTCTACAATCCTCCTTGCTTTATAGTTGTTTCTGGAGAGATTACAACTTTTCTTTGGTCACATCTTCCAATATTGTAAACAAAAGATTATGAACATAGAAAAAAATTATATTGTAAACAAAAAATTATGAACATAGGAAAAAATGTAAGCAGTTGTATGTATGTAGTATAAACAATATTATAGTCTTATCAAAAATGAAAGAATAAAAATGAAACAATATCATACCACTGAAAAAAAAAATCGGATGTCAAAAGTAAAAGAATAAAAGTGAAACAATATTACAGTATTATCAAAAGTGAAACAATATTATATTGCTGAAAACAAAAATCGGAAGGGCCATATAGGGGGGGGCCATAGCACTCTATATGGGCAAGGGTCAAAATTTTACCCCCTTAGAACCTTCCCTGAATAATGAAAAACCTTCATGCCAAATTTGGTATTATACTGCTGAAAAAAAAAAAATTGGAAGGGTCGTTTGGGGGTGTACCACCCCTTATATGGACAAGGGCCAAAGTTTGACCAGACCCTAGAACCTTCCCTGAGAAATGAAACATCTTCATGCTAAATCTGGTTTGGGTGTGCATAGAGGAAACACACACACACACACACACACACACACAGATCAGATATATACATACTTTTTCAATTGTGTGTATATATGTGTATATATATATATATATATATATATATATATATATATATATATATATATATATATATATGTATATATTGTCATCATCACCATCATCATCATTTAACATTCATTGTCCAAGGGTTGAACAGTTTGATCAGAACTGGCAAGCTAGGGAACTGCACCCTACTCCAGTCTGAATTGCATAACAGGTCGCTACAGAGGATCGATCCCATACCTCTCAAACACAACTTAAACATGTGGTACCATTAAGCTAAGTGGTATGTATGTATGTATATATATATATATATATATATATATATATATATATATAGTTCAAATTTACAGAATACAAAAGACAAAGACAGGTGTAGGAACAACAAGCAGGTATATAAGTTTAATGCTCAGGAAGAATGTTTTGAGCCCATGCTCTTCAACAGAAAGGATTAGGAGGGGAAAAACAGAGAGAGAATGAAAAAAGAGAGAAAGAGGTTAAATGTGTAGAGGTTAACAGTTCAAAGTGATGAAATGGCCAGAAGAAAGAGGCTGAATGGAAAGGAGATAATAATAATAATAACAGTGACCCCGGTGAACTAAGGTATGTAAGCACATGTGTGTATGTGAGAATGGTGTGTGTGAGTGTATATATTTGAATGGGGGCAAGTGTATGAGTATGTTTGTGTGGTTGAGCTTAAAATTATGTGAACCTGGGTGTGTGTATGTGTATAAGTAACCTAGTGTGTACGTTAGGTGGAGTGATATACTCACACACTCTCACACACACACATATATATTAAGACAAAACTTGAGAAATTGTTGATATTTAGTTACAATATGTTACATATGTTTCATTATCATCATAACATGACTATTAGTTATTTTATGTACATTACATAATCAAGATTTATTGTCAAATCATCAGAGATATGTAACTTTTAGACATAACATTATTGGACTGAAAAGCTATTGACAGAATGAACCAGCATGGAGATGGTAAATTCATTTACCTTAGGGAAGAACTTACTTTTAGTATCAAATGGGGGAAATTTACATAAAAAAAAGAACAGTGGATGACAGACAGGAAAAAAGTTGGCAGACAGATGGTTTGTGGGAAGAGTTGACCACTTGCTGTAGGCTTTTGTGTCAACAATTTTTCTTTGATGCTAAATATGCTTAGTGGTGTAGGGTATAGACAACCATAAAACTCAAGAGGCCAGTATATTCTATGTATGTATAGGTCTCTGTAAACACAACTATACACTCCTTATACAGTTACACATAACGATGACATTGTGGGATCATAGTATGAATGCATTTCTGCAACACCTTCTAGAGTGCTAATTGTGACACAGATTACTCTTTGGCTTGCTACAAGATCAGATTTCAACCAAAGAATATGCGCCATATGAAACCACTGGCAAGCAGCACATTGATGTCATTATGATACAACATCTAGATAAAGAAGAAGAGTTCATCAGGTTATTAGAGGACACTTTCCTGGCAGAACCCATAGATGTAGAGGCACAGCAGCCAGACGTTTTGCAAATCACTACTGGTTACAACTTTGCAAAGGTATTCAATCATCATTTAACGCAGGTGATATCTGTGGAACATATGAGGAGATAAAAAAAGACCATCAATCTAACCATGGACAAAACTAACAGGTAGGAAGACCATAAAAAATAAAGGCAAGCAGATGGAAAGATGGGTAAAGTATTACTTTGAACTTTATTCCACAGAAAACACCTTAAAAAGTGTGCTAGACACTGAAATGTCTGCCACAAAGTTCTTGAAACTCTTTGATTTTATTTTGATAATTTCAGATAAATGGATACTTAAGATGTTAACTAGACAGAAACTTTATACTATATTGGTTTCAAATTTTGGCACAACTTTATACCATATTGGTTTCAAATTTTGGTGGGATGGATTAAGTCGATTACATTGACCTCAGTGCTTAATGGGTACTTATTTTATGAAAGGCAAACTCTACCTTGGTGGAATTTGAACCCAGAATGTAAAGATGGACAAATTGCTGCAAAGTTTTTAACCTGGCATGCTAATGATGATTCTGCCAGCTCACTGCCTGCAATCTTGTACTTTATTAACACCTCAAATAGCAAAATATAAATAATTAGACAGTATGATTTTGCCCATAAGACTGATGTATCCACTATATTGATACCTCAAAAATATACATCACTGAATGAACTGCAGCCATACTGAGGCAATGTCTTGTCAAATAAATTTTCCTCAGATTCTATCAGATTCTTTTACTAAATCACTAAGTTATGAGGATGTTGATGAACTAACACTGTTGAGTGATGTGAGAAAAACACAGACATAAACATATATATATACTCATACACACTCATGTGCACACACACATACACACACACACATGTGCACACACACACACACACACACACACACACACACATGCAAACACACAGATAGGCTTCCACTGAGTTTCTGTCTACCAAATTCTCTTACAAGGCATTGGGCTGCCTGGGGTTACAGTAAAAGACACTTGCTCAAGGTGCTACACAGCAGTACTGAATCTGAAACCACATGGTCATGAAACAAATTTCTCAACCATGCTGCTATTGCCTGTGCCTGTAAACATATATGATGCTGAACTTAAAGAGAATTCCCTCAATATGTTGCTTGTTCAACTCCAAATGTCTCAAAAATGTTTACTGCTGTATTTGGTTGCACTGAAATGACACAGCAATGACACAGGAGTTAATTTTCTCAGTACAGTAGCATTTAATTTTAAGCACTTCTGAGAACTGTCATTCCAGCAAGAGCAGAAGTCTTTACAGTCACTGACAAACTATGTCATTACAACTATCATAGTGATCTTGTAGCCAACACTAAGTTATTTCATTAAACCACGTCATTGCAGCCTTCTAAGATGTCATTACTATAAACAATGTTCCATTACAACTACAACTTATC
The DNA here is from genome assembly GCF_046866305.1 of Octopus bimaculoides. Taxonomy (NCBI): domain Eukaryota; kingdom Metazoa; phylum Mollusca; class Cephalopoda; order Octopoda; family Octopodidae; genus Octopus; species Octopus bimaculoides. The sequence continues at coordinate 35,589,613 of NC_142945.1, read as the reverse complement.
TGTGTCATTATAACCAACATTGAGCTATTTCATCTGAACTGTGTTATGCTATTACAGCCACCACTGAAATCTTGTTTCAACCACTGTCTCATTACAGTCAACACACATCTGTATCATTAAAAACAATACTGAGCTGCATTTCATTACAACATCTATTGAGCTGTGATAATTACAACCACCATTAAACTGTATCATTACAATTATTTCTTCACTGTTTCAATACATTCAACATTGAACTGAGCTTTGTCATTAGAATCACTGATTTGTGTCATTACAACCATAGCTTAGGTGCATCATTGCAACCATAATTAATAGTGTGTTACAAATAGCAATTCTTGAGATAAAACTGCAAACTCTATAGAGATTTTTTATTGCAGCCAAAGCACTTTCACATTTTACTGCTTTATGACGTTTGGCATTTCTTATAAATCTTTCACGTTCATTAAATATCTTAGTTATTTTTTTTTTAGTTTATTATTTATTTATAAGAAATATAATGTCTAAAACCTACTTCAATTATTCCTGTTTTCCTTGCATATTTCATTTATTTATAAATTTCCATTATTTAAAAGTCATTTAAAGATACAATGGGCAATGTCATCTGATCTATACAAAAAATGAGGTCAAATATAAATATATACATATATGTTTATGTGTATATATTCTTTTACTCTTTTATCCTTTTACTTGTTTCAGTCAGTTGACTGCAGTCATGCTGGAGCACCACCTTGAAGAGTTTTAATCGAACAAATCAACCCCAGGACTTATTTTTAAGCCTAGTACTTATAATATCAGTCTCTTTTGCCAAACTGCTAAGTTCCAGGGACATAAACATACCAACACCGGTCTTCAAGTGGTGATGGGGGTGGGGACAAACACAGACACAAAGACACACACATCAATATGTACATGCCTACATATATCGCCAAATATATGATGGGCTTATATCAATTTCTGTCTACCAAATCCATTCACAGGCCTTTGGTTGGCCCAAGGCTATAGCAGAAAACACTTCCCCAAGGTGCCACACAGTGGGACTGAACCTAGAACCATGTGCTTTGGAAGCAAGCTTCTTACCACACAGCCACGCCTGCATCGCATCTCTCTCTCTATAAATATCTATCTATCTATCTAAATATATATATATATATATAATGAATCTATAATAAAGGAGAATGGAATTTATAATAAAGAGAAATTTGGAAACATATATATATATATATATATATATATATATATATATATATATATATATCTATCTATATATATATATATCTATATATATATATATAAGCACCATTTGAGCATGGTCGCTGCCATTTCCACTTGACTGGACCCTGTGCCGGTGGCACATAAAAAGCACCCACTACAGTCTTGGAGTGGTTGGCATTAGGAAGGGCATTCAGCTGTAGAAACCTTGCCAGATTAGATTGGAGCCTGGTGCAACCTCCTGGCTTGCCAGACCTCAATCAAACCGTCCAGCCCATGCCAGCATGGAAAGCGGACATTACACGATGATGATGATGATGATGATATACATGTTTGAAAATCTTCATGCTCCGGTGCTGTCAATGGCCTTAGTTGCAGTTTTTCGGTGCTATCTGCTCCATCTTCTCTGTTGAACTGCTGGTATAAATTCTGTGCTTTCTCGTGGATGATGTTACTGCTGAAGGGGATGTTTTTCTTCTTGCAGTCACTAATTCACAATGCCAAGACAGATCCCATCCTGACGAAGTGCTTATTTCTCATTATCGTGATCTTTTTGGCACTTTCACAGAAACTTACTGCGACGGTAGTCCTGATCACAACCTAGTTCTTCTTTATGTAGCGTATGGTACTTTCGGTGACAA
>NC_142945.1:35562763-35577763 GCF_046866305.1 Octopus bimaculoides | reverse complement strand
TTGAGAGAGAGAGAAAGAGAAGTTTTGTGATGAGCCCCATAGAGAGTGGTTGAGATACTTGTTCTACTCTAGTTTGGAAATGAATGATCAAAACTTGTAATAAAAAACATATCTACTAGAATGTGTTTAGTGTGTGTTCTTTTTTTTTTTTTTTTTTACAAAACTTGTAGTGTGTGAGTTGTAGTTCTGCTGCTATTTCTAGCAAGTCATATGGCCATGAAGGAAACCCTTCATTAGCTCAATATGTGTGCCGTCATCACCACCACCACCTCCACCATCACCATCATCACCATCATTTAATGTCCATCTTCCACGATGGCATCGGTTGGTTGGTTTGACAGGATCCAATGAGCCAGAGGATTTCATCAAGCTCTAATGTCTATTTTGGCCTAATTTCTACAGCTTGATGTCTTATTTAATGCCAATCACTTCACAGAGTGGACTGGGTACATTTTTCATGGTCCTGATATTAGTGCAGTCGCCAAGTAAGTCCCAAGACAAAAAATCCCCCTCAACTGAGTAGGGGTGTAGTAGAGTGGGAGGGGGCTTTATGCCAGGTGTTGAGAGGCTGAAGAATGATAAAGGTACAGGAACAGGAGAACTAGTGTTTTGCTGTGGAGGAGGTACATGGCTACTCCACATTATATAAGGGTAGGAAGGAGTAGCTGAAAAGAGAGAAGATAAAAAAAAGAAGAGAAATGAGGTATCAGAGTATACCTTCAAGGTACAAGAAGGTGAGGGAATAGGGAAAGAGAATAGGGAAGGGTGGATAGCTAAATTTGTAAGAGTGTGAGAGGAGAGTGACAGCTAGTGAGAGATGGAGGTAGAGGAGAATGTGGTGTGTAGTAATCAAGAGTGGAGGAATGAGTGATGTTAAATATGAACCGAGAGTAGGGAAGGCACAAGAAATAGGGGTGGCTTAGGATATACAACAAGTGGAGAACAGCAGTGTAAATAAAACTATAGAGAGATGAGAAATAGACAGATGATGTGTTGGGTGGATGGGTTGAGGGGAGAGAGAGAGAGAGAGAGAGAGAGAGAGAGAGAGAGATAGAGAGAGAAAGAGAGAGAGAGAGTACAGAGACAAAGATGAAGATCAAAGGTTTGCTGAATACACAACATTTGAAAAAAAATTACAGATTTGATGGTCATTAGTGGAAGATTTTGCAACAGCTGTATTAGACAAACTAGACTGGTGCTAAATGCAAACAACAGCAAATACTACAAAGTACGATATGGCACTGCAGTCAGAAGGAGAACCAGGACATTGCAGTAGAAGGAAATAAAGACTAGCTGGTCAGTTAGAGCAAGAGCTAATTAAGCAATTGAGTTAATGATTTAAGTGTAGTCAATTCAAGTATATGAAGCATCCAGATATCCAGGCAAATGAATACAAACATAATTACATGTACTTAAAAGTCCTAGTAATAGTGTATAAGGGATTCAAATATATAGCGTTTGTATATAACTATATGAAAAGAACAGAGCAAATAATCATGCAAACTGATAATTAGTTCATCTAATGGTAGTAATTAGTTTGGGTTTTTTTTACCATCAGTATATATCTATGAGTGTTTGTATGTGTACATTTTTTACTTTGTTACAGTACAGAGCAGAATTATTTTGTTTTTAAATTCTCAACTAAAGAGATGATGGGGCAAAGCTCATTGAGCAAGTATAGTTGATGGTCAGTGGGAATTGTTTCCTTCTCTATTTCTCATCTGTTTACAGTTTTATTACACTGCTCCTCTCCACTATTTCTGTATCCTCAGCCACTCCAAACTCACATTTACTATCACCCATACCTCCAACCTTGATCACTATTCATTGCGTTCTCCTTTCCCTATCACTCTCCTCTCGCATTCCTACAAACAGCCATTCACACTACTCTGCACTATCTCCCTATTTTATCTCTATCACTCACACTCTTGTACCTTCACAGTACATTCTCACACCTGATCACTGCCATCTTTATCTCTCTTTTCAGCAACTCCCTTCCATTCTCATTACAATGTGGGGTAGCCATGTATCTCATCTACAGTAAAACACATGTTCCTATCTCTTTATCATTCTTCAGCCCCATCAACATCTGCCATAAAAAGCCACTTCCCACTCTACTACACCTTCATTCAGTTGAGCAGATTTTTTTCTTGTCATGGGGGGTTCTTAGTGAGAGAGATGATGGGACAGAGATAATTAAGCAAGCTACATATAATTGATGTTCAGTGGAAATTATTGCAGAACAAGGAAACACAGTATGGGAAGAAAGTTTACAGTCAAAAGCCCACCATTTTACTGGCATAGAACATCACACAACAGACACATTTACAGTGTTGAGACGTCACCTTCAATACCAAACAGCATCACACCACAGAAGCACTAAAACTGGTCATCTATCACCTTCATAGAAAAAATGGTCACACAACATTGCACAACTAACATAATAACACTGTTTGGTTACTCACTTTCACTGCCATAAAGCATTGCATCATTGTCATGCAAACATTGTCAGTCCCCTACTTTCACTATCATACAACAGCATGCTGTTGACACGGTCTCATTGTTGATACCATCCCTGCACTACCACACAATATTAATGTCACTGAAACATTTCACAATCTGACCAAACTATGTCCCAGCAGAGTTAGATTTAAGAAATACTGAGTAAGTATAATACAATTCTTTGCTGAGAAGTGGAGACACTAAATGTAACTGATTTGGCATACTATTGGCACTCATTAAGATGGTAAGCAGGCAGAATTGGTAGTGCACTGGGTAAAATGCTTAGTGGCATTTCATTTCGTCTGCATGATCTGAGTTCAAATTCTGCTGAGGTCGACGTTGCCTTTCATCCTTTTAGGGTCAATAAAGTAAGTACCAGTTGAGTACTGAGGTTGATATAACTGATTTAGTCTCTCCCCCAAAACTGTTGGCCTTGTGCCAAAATGTGAAACCTATATCCCTGACACTCATTTTGAGGAGGCCATAAGACTGGAAACCAAAGTAAACCCTAGCTGCAGGTTGAATTTGAACCCATAAATATGGTAGAGTCACTAATGTCAACATTCATGTAAGTAAATAAATCTTTTTTAAGTTGATAGTTTAGATTTGCAAAGGTTCATAGTTCTTGGAGGTTAACTTCATTAAGAGGGTGAGAGATAAATCTCTTTCACAATGGGATGCTGGACTATAAAACACTATTTTCTGGAAAAAAGCCAATATCTATACCCACAACCAAACAAACTAAGGTATGATTAGATGTCTTATCTGCTGTATGAAATGAACTCATGACAACTTATTAAACATCAAATTATATTTTTAGAAAATATGAAAATGCTGTAAGCTTCCAGCAAGTACAAACAGCAAAATAGTTTCGATTCCCACCAAAAGTCAATATATTTGTTAGAAGAGGTTTTCTTCCACTTGAGCTGAACTGGTCAATGAAGACATATTTCATTGGCTGTGTGAATAATAACTGAAACAAATTCATGAAAATGTAACTGTGATATTTATTGCCAGGCATAAAGATATTTGGCGTTGGAAAATTACAATAAACAATATTAATAATTGCAGAATGAGAGGAGAGGAAAACTGCTCTGGAAATGTAGAAAGCTATCTGTGTGACAACATGTGGTCAGTCCAAAAATACATGCAGTCATCTGCATAAATCTCAGAGGCAATCTGAGTCATTAGCAGTCCACAGACCATCTGCCTGGAAAGAGTGGAGATGCATAAGGCAGTCAGCCACCTTCAACACTCTGCCATTAATCAGCCACCTAAAATGATTTTTATAAGAGACAAGAAGTCAAATTTTAGAACATTTGAGAAAACCATATTACACAACAGCTCCACACTGATAGGTCGATTTATAAAACTGTAGTGGTTCATTCATGGTGTCTCACTGAGTATCTAGTGGTTAGGTTTCAAATCCCCACTACAAACTTTTCTTATGCTATACTGCCTGTGACATTTAACTATGAAAGTGACATTTCCTATTAATTTCACCCAAACACTTAAATATAATGCTTCAAACCTACATGTAAAAAATTACAGCAAGAGAAAAATCATATGTTAAAACAAAACTATATCATTAAAGATGTTCGCATACTGTAGGAAATTAGAAAAACAAGAAAACAATTTTTTTTTTGTTAAGACAGCAAAGTAGACATTAACCATATTTTCAACATAATTATTCAGAGAGAGTAATTTACTGCGTTAAGTTCATTCACTGTTTTATTTGAAATTATCTTGACAGCAATCTTAAATAAATGACTTAGTGGAAAATTAGTGTTGGCTGTGAAGCTTCAGTGCTTTGGAATCAACTGAACAAGATGATAAAGCTTTTAACAATAAACTTAATTTGCCTTTAATCTCAAATGGCAGCAATTATTAACTCCTTGTTTTGTTTTCTTCACAGAAATTTTGGAAATTCTTTGATTTTGCAAGCGTGTCTATGGAAACAGTGTCATTCACAAATCAAATGACAAATTGAGCAATATGCAAAAACAACCAAGATTCTGGAGGGATTGAGTAATTGACCAATCAACCAGAAAGAATTATTATTATTATTATTATTATTATTATTATTATTTGCATCATTGTTATCATCATCATCATCCTCATAATTATCACGTTTATTAATATTATGTTTCTTTCAAGCAAAGTTTATGTGGGATTTGAAGCAGAAAAAAAAAAAGTATGAATTAGACAAAATTGCAAATTTCTGAAAAATCCACATATCAAGAAGTTTTTTCTTCTTTGCTTTAGATTTCTTTATTTTCTTTTTCTCCACATGCTACAATTATTCCTTAATGAAACTTAGTCTGATCAAAATTTCAAATTCAGCATTGCTGGTCTTAATGGCTTAACGGTGAATTATGATTTAAGGAAAAACTAAAAGACAACTAAATGTAAAAGTTAAATGTGAATAACTGCTTTATCAATTATTCTATTTATCATTACCATCAACCATCAACAACAACAACAACAACAACAAGTCTACCATCACCACCACCACCACCACTTAACATGAACATTTTTAATATATATTGTTATACGTTGGCATGAACAAAATAAATGTGCAGTGTAGCATTTCATTCTATACCTTGTATGAATTAATTTATGAGGGCCAATGCCTTTAGATTTAAATCAACTCATTTCTTCCCAACTTTTCTTGAATCTTTCTTCCCTGTAGATAACTTCTACCGTTAAATAACCAACTGATTTTTCCATAAGCCCTTTTGTGTTTTATTTAACTAATTTTACATTGGATACATTCCTCAATCAACTTGTGGTGACTTACCATTCTGCAGACATTATTCGCCATTCACACCATATATCTAAACCTTTGAAGTCAGCTCCCCAAAATACATAATATGTAACATTCAGCATTTCTTTAACTCCTTTGTGGCCAACAACTTTTATAAATTAATATCATAATTCCCACTAAACATACACTGCAGCCTCTAAATATTTTGTTGCCATAAGGTATATAGTGCTGGTATAGAAAACAAAATACTCTTCGAGAGTGATTGCCCATATTTCAGTCATGTAGTATTAATTACCAGACACATTTAACGTATTTATTTAAATTCGCTATCCAACTTTTCCTACTATCCAGGCATAACACCTCTGACTCACGACATTTATTACCCACATTACACAGGTACACATTATGTCACCTCTACCCTTTCCATTTATTACCCATATTTCACTGCCAAAAGCACCATAAATTCTAATCCTCAACTTTCACAGCACATATTTCATTGTCATGTACTCTTGACATATACCATAAATTATCCTTCATAAAACATACACTTGTTGCCCATCTTAAATTGTGTTTTATATTGTTATCTTTGTTGTTTAAGTTCAGGTTAGCTCTGATCAAAGAGATCAATGGTGTTTCCATCATGATCGTCCTGTCCATTTTGCCAGGATGATCTTTTATATTTTATAAGGTGACAAGGCTATGTCTGAGATTTTGCGACTATTTTGCTTGTGCAGTAACTACATGAAGGCTTTCTCTGCATCTACAGCCCATCTTTTACTCTTGTACAGCAACCTATTTCTGACTCTGTGACTTAACTGGCCATGTTTTGCAGTTATATACAATTACACATCTTAACTACACCCTCATATGCTTGCTTTTTCTTAATAAACCTTTTACTTTGTTTTATCAAGCCTCTTAATTATGTTTGTGGTTATCCTTAACATTAGCATCTATAATACGATGATGATGATGATGATGATGATGATGATGATGATGATGATGATGATGATGATGGTGATGATCATGATGATCATGATGATCATGATGAATACGATTCTGCTTATTACAATGTGTGTTCAAGTGCTATATTCTTAACAGTCTTAAATGTGAATTCAAGTCAGTGACATAATCAAAAATCTTTAACATAATGAAAGGAGTCTGCACATTATGATTTCAACAACTACAATTACATTTCAAATTTGAAGAAATAATTAAGATCTTTAACAAGTTGATATATTTCATTTTCAACAACTTTAGCAATGGAATAAAATGAAGACAATCAAAATCTTTATAAAGAAAACTATGTTCTGTAGATCTATAAATTTATGTAACAAATTAGAAATAAGATATTCATAAAATGTGGAATTTCCTTGGGCCACTCCTGTTATAATTATTTCACTGACAAGAATGTAAGATTTTGAATCTAAAGAAATCAGAAAAATATTATTTTAGTTGTTATTGTTTTTCTTGTGGTATCTGACTGGCACTTACTCATTATGCCCATGTCATGATGAATCAGCCCAAAAGGATTTAAAATGTCATGCACAACATGGACTTTGCAAATTACTTAGTTTAAATCCAGCAGTTCTGCTAATTTCAGCAATGGTATTGAATTTATTAAGTCTTGTGATTTTGACTAGTCTATTGCCTTCAGGTCAATGGTTCACCACCTTCTGATGAAGTCTTCAGTTTTAAGTTTTATACTGCTTCTGGACATTTTGAAAATGTTGTCAAATATCTCGAGTGTTTTTAGTGTTAGCTTTGTAAGAAATCTTCGAAGGAAATAATTTGTTACTGATAACACACTTGAAGAGAAATGATCAAAATTATTAATTATGATATATCAAAAATATTAATGCAGAACAAATACTCAAGAATGATTTGAGAATTAGTAACTTAACATCAACTTTAGCTTCTTGTTTGTGTTTCATAGACTTTAATGGCTTTAATGTTAAGATTTTTTTTAAATGATTCCTGATACAATCTCTTTGAAAAATTTTGTCTTTTCTAAGCACCTAATCTATTCTCTGTCTATCTAGATATTGAGTGATAGGGAGGAGCTATATGGCACTGATTTAACTTAAAACAGAATGAGACCTAACTCAACAGAAATCATGATCCTTTCATTATTTAAACTATATTCTTCTCAGTTGGAAGTTTCCGAGAGAAAATTGAAAAACATTTTCTTTCATATAATTAATCAATACATATATCATTTTATATAAGCAATCAATACATATACACTATGATAAGCAGCATAACTTCCTTCGTACTCTAACAATCAAGTCTACACAAGATAAAATTAATTTACAACCCATCTTTCATTCTCATAAGAGAGCAGCAACCTCTGGCTCAATACCATAACGGTCCATATACAAAAATGTTCTATCAATAGGTGAAGTAACCACACTCAGACAGGCTTCTATATGAACTAAAAAAGAAATCAAGATATTCCTCCAGGCATTATTTTCAAGAATAATAAGGAAAATTTCTTTATCCGCATAGATATCTCTATCTCTTGTAGCTACACTATTGTTCACAAAGAAATTGAAGAAGCTACTGAAATACTTATGGTTAACAAAATTAAAGAAAAGGAAAGAGAATACAATTAGTTCTAAGGGTAGCTGGTACACTTGTTATTATATAAAAACAAAAATAAGATTCACTACAGACAAATTAGACTCAGGATCTGTTTGATTTGGTACAGAAGAGGTGTTTATCTAGTATATAAATGATCTTAAATTTTATAAATTTCTTCTTTTTTTTTATCAGATGCTCTCAATATACTATCAGCTACTGCAATAAATGATCAATCATAAACTTTTAATGAAAGAAACTAACAAAATGTTTTTAAAAAATGTAAAACATATTTGATAATTTATTTATTTTGTAATGACAAGAGTAGCAATTTGAACAAGTAATTAAATATCTGTATTTTCTGCTGCATCTCTGTTCATAATGAGAAATGACACTGTGTAACCCAATTTTTGCCCTTGAGAAGAAACTATTTCCTATTTGCTTACTCCTAGAAAGTTTGAAAAATGACTAATATATCCTTCAAAGTTTGAATCCCCCTCAACACATGGCTATGATACTCCCCCACTATTCCTGCTCATGATGCTCATATCATTAGCCACTAAACGAAATGTTCAAGTGGTTAAGGTCAAGCAAATAACAAGCAAATCTGTGGTGCTGAACAAAATATTTCCAATAACGATATTTCTGCTTCAGCAACTCAGCACTGAATATGACTGAAATATAATGGTAGTCAGGTCAGTTTTGAAACAGATTGCAAAACAGGTCACAAAAGCAAAGTTTGAAAGGAATACTAGTAACTTTCTTTGATTTCTAGATAGAAGCAAATATGAAATAACACTTGTAATCATCAATGACTCTAGAGCTGTGAAAAATGCCGTAACATTCTTGACTATCTCAAATACTTGACTGAGATAAAAGTAAAGTGAAATAGTTGCCACTGGAAATTGAAACCCGGTCATATATTAGGCTAGTCTGGTGTTCAACAACTCTTAAAATACTGTGACTCATCACTATTGTTCATAAAATTGACCAAGACCACCACAGTGCATGCCTGTGATCTTTTCTGTCATAGGAAGTAATATCATTATTATTACTGCTGTCATTATTGCTATTGCCAGGTTAGGGGATCGGTTATTTAGCAGAATAAATCTGCATACAACTCATTAGGTATTCTAACGGATTTTACCTAGAACTTAAATATATATAAATATATATAAAAACACACACACTCACACACACACAAACTCACACACACAAAGTCACATACACATGTATATACTAACTGCTGGATAGGTTATAATATTTCAAACGGGAGAAATTAGATTAAAAGTTTAGGTGATTGGATCTATTGTAGCAGAAATGTATCTCATAGATATGGCTATGCATACTGGTGGTGCAGTTCACCAGGCTATAAACTGATAAAAGAATGAATGAATACTACAGAACTGCTGAACATTTTGTAGATTCCCAGTGTTGAGTTCAAATTGTTCCATTGCTGCACCTAAAGGAGAATAAAACTTCCTAACAGAGTAGTACTATGTAAAGATAAAAGTCATCAATGATGACAAAGTTTTGTGACTTGATTACAAGCAACTAGCAGAAAACAATGGAACACTTTATCCTATTCAAATCAAATGAGATAGAAAAGAAGTAGCGTTGTACATACTCAATATAAGACTAAAATATGAATAAATCTAAAAATTATATTTTGAAAATAAGATGAGTGCTAACAGCAAGTCAGCAGGTGGAGTTTATCCCACTATAATCTATTGATATTGCAGGTAAAAGATATAAATGAACTGAAATTGAACTAATAAATATTTGCAAGTCATTTTGCTCAATATCCTAACAATTCAGCCAACCCACTGCTCAAAGATATGCAATAATAACAAACAAATAATGCTTCAAGGTGAAAAGATTGCAAAACCAAGAAAATATTAGAAATAAAATGGCTTATGCAAAGTTATGTGAAACTCCAGATCAAATGTCAAAGAGACAAGAATCTGAGAGAAGAATGGCCCCTAATACAAAGACACTTAGATAAAGGAAGAAAAGACTGCGGCAGATGTTTTAAAAAGAAAACAGAATGAATAGAGAAACAGTTTCAGAAAATAAGACAATTGCTGAATATCCTAGATGGTTTGAACCTGGGTAACGCCAAGCTTTTGGCAAAAATTGAAGTAATATCTCTGCTTGGTGCGTTTGGTGAAAGTATAAATTCGACAAGTGCACACTTGCACATCTGTACTCTAGGCCTAACAGTTGGAAATTGATGAGGCCTGCAAGAGTGAAAATTTTCATGTGCAGGAAGGGTGGCGTCATCATTCACCCAAAGTATTTTGCCTATGTGGAATTAGTTTTAACAGGGAAAAAATAAAGTCAGATGCTTTTTCAACACAACTCAAATTAGAAAAGGAAATTTTTGTAAAAGTTGCAGAGTGCATATTACATTTATCTTGTAATTGTCATATTATAAAACAAAAAGGATTATATTTTATATTCAAAAATAATGACAATTTAGTACTTGCAAAACTACATACCCAAAAACACAGCCAAGACTATTTAAAACTTTACAAAATGTTCATTACAAATTACATGAGGAAGAGATAATGCCAATGCTCCATGTATGGCTAATGATTAATGGCAAAAACAATGTCTCAAAATGATAACAACTATCCACATCAAAAGCATTAGGATTATAGCTGACTGTTAAAAAGAAATCAAATGTAGATTTGGATAAAGAATCAGTGCAACATCGTAATGCAGAAATAAGTGCAACGACTGCTATGTTTCAGTATTCAAAGCATTGTTGAAGAAGTTATAGTTTAAATTACATTGTTCTCTACATCATTGTCACCATCAAAACAAACAGTTGTAATGATGACAAACAAACTGTACTGGTTGTCTAACATAAATACTAATTCAGTTCTAATATGGTGGATAACAGTTAACTGTGAATCACCTGCTCCTCCAAAGAATAAATTGTCCAGATTTTGCAGAATATACAACATGGAATAAATGGTGAATTGAGAGAAAAATTAACACCCTTTCCACTGAACATAAGTACTTTCTTTGTGAAAAGATCAGGAGCATTTTCATCTGAGAGTTTTATTGAATTATATTCAAAGGATAACATCTTTTGAAGATGGGCAAATGGTTTTAGGTGATGTTTATACTATTCACAAAAAAGTTGCAATTAAAAAGGATTTAGCAGAGGATGGTAAGAGGAGTGCTGATGTTTATGCATCACCGTATCCTTTTGAAGTTTTTTTCTTTTTTGTTCACTTTCACTTTACTGTAACAATTTTGAAAAACCCCCAAAATTACTTGTATTTAGAGAATATCAGGAAAAAAAAAAAGAAAACGTTTGGATAAAGAAGGAAATCTAGGGATAACTAAAACCAATGATTCCATATGACATATTTTGCATAAACTTGGAACTTATTTCACTAGAAGACAGATTAATTTTGAACAAGTTATCCTCGTGTTAATGCTTAACATGGCTATGAACATTCTTACAGAAAATATATTAAATTTTTCAAGATGTTCAAAGTTTTAAAGAGAATAAGCAATAAAGATTTTTAGCAGAAACCAACAGACAAATTAGCAGAAGCCAACAGGCAGCTTTCCAAGAAATAAAACAAGCATTTTGTGGTACAAAACAAGGTTTTAACAATAAAGAGGAATTCAGTTTTACTTTCTTATGGATCAAGAGGATACTTGAAAGTACTTTTGTATAGTGTCCTTCTATTATATGTCTATAGAAGTGGAAACATTTCAATAATAAGTACCACATGTACTGTAGCTACTTTGCTACTTTCTGGCAGAAAACATACCTGGCATTAAGCCTACCAGTAGATAGGTATATAGAAACATTACCATAGTACTGGCTTCCATTGTCAGGTGGGGAAATTGACAGATAGCTATGTATCCATCTAGTGGATGCATATCCATTATTTTTTACATATTCCATCTGATAATTATGAACATTACAAATATTATGTAATTAGTGGGACCCGTGAATATTTCACAGAAGTAATGGTAAACCTATTGGGTTATTTTGGAAAAGTTTATCCAGAAAACATGAAAATGTAGTCTGTGTTGTGTCTGTATGGAAAGATAGTCACTCATCTATTAATTGAAAAGTGAAAGAAATTGGAACACAATTATATATCCCAATCTGTGCCAACCGGCTTCACTTTGCATGCTTTAGCTTTGTCACTATGGCAACAGTCTGGATACTTATTGATCAGACCACGTGTGTGTGTGTGTGTATATATATATATAAAGATAATAAGAGTGAAAAAACTACAGAAAGCTTGTGTTACATGGTTAAGGTATATATTTAAATTATGTCAGAAAAATGTTATAAAATTTTTTTGGTATATAAACATTGTATTTTGAGAAATAACCGGTTTCGTGTTGTCTTTTCAAATTTCTCTACTTCATTCTAACGTGGAGCGTTACAATTGTAACGTGCTTTCACATACCAACTTTCTCACACACATATATATATATATATATATATATATATATATATATATATATATATATATATATATATACATATACATACACACATACATATGTGTGAGGGGTGGGGTGGTTTTGGTGGGGGGGCGTTGTTCTGTATGTGAGTGTGTTGTGTGTGTGTGAGAGGGTGTACATATACACACACATGACCATTTCCTCTGCCAGAGTGACAATCCTAAGATGAGCTCACAAGTGCTTTCTATTTTTCCATGGAATTTTCCTATTATGCTTACCTTCTATCAACAACAACAATTACACATAATTTGTACACATTACTCATGCTTTATTTATATCACATGAAGATAAAATAGCCTGTGTCCCTCCCTTCTTTATACATCAGGTGGTTCTTTTAAAACTCAGCTACTCTTATAACTTCCTTGTGCCCTGCCATTGAAGCAACTAAACATTTCACAAATCCCAAATCAAAATAGCCTCATATTTTACTCTCTCTGTCTCTGTCTCTCTCTCTCTCCGGTTCTCATACATCTTCTGCATTCAATGCTCCTATGTAACATTAACATGTAATATCTCATTTCTTAAGCATGCTTCATACAGACACACTTTCACACAAAGCTAAAATCATTTTCTTGCCAACAGAGTTATAAGGTCCCACAACTGTTTTTCATTTTTCCCATATTTATTTCTCAACAGGCATACATGCTTAAACACATGCACACACACACACAGATTTGTAGATATGTACATATATGTATATATTTAGGTATGTATGTATGTATTTATGTAGATATATGAATGTATATGTATGTGTATGCAGTTTATAAATATATACATATATACTCACATATACACACATACACAAATATGTATATATGTGTGTGTGTGTGTGAGTATATGTATTCATATGTATGTGCACGCATGCACGCACGCACACACGCATATGCTTTTATACAGCATGAGATGTATGCTTAGTTCAAAAGTATTCTGAAGTCTTTGATACTTACTTTCATAAATTTACATTACACAGATTTACTTAATTTGTATACCTATTTGTAGTTATGTGTATATGTAAGCCTGCAACTGCACCTGTCCCCACATGATAATTTGGTTGTCAGTTGCTGTCAAAGGTCACTTTATACATTCACACAATAAACATGGATATTCTTACATCACTGAGATTGACTGAATTCCTTTAAGCTATGAATATATGTAAAAGCCAAAAGGTTATGCTTTGCTTACACAAAGTAGCATAGCAAGCGGCCAATGGAATAACACATGCATTCTTTTTGTACTAAGATAGTAAGATAGTATCTTTTATCTCAACTTACTATTATTATTATTGCTATTGTTATTATTATTTGGATTAGCAGAACTGGGTACAGTGTCAAACAAAATGCTTCACTGTATTTGGTTAACAGTCTTTCATGTTTTAAGCTCAAGTCCAGTTGAGGTCAATTCTGATTTTAGTGTTTCTGAGTGCATTAAAATAAAATATTAGTGAGATACTGAAGTTGATATAATCGACATTACTGATCTCATCACCCACCCCACCCCATAAATAAATGAAGGGTCTAGTTGAACAAATCAAATCCAAAAGCTTGGTAGTTATTCTATCAGCTTCTTTTTGCCCAACCACTCAGTTATGGTGGAATAAAAAAAACATTATTGGTTATCAAGCAGTGAGGAAAAGCATGCTCAGACACACACCCCCACAAAGAAACATATATATATATATATATATATATATATAATAACCACCAATAAACCACATATATCAGTTAATTCAAGACATAATCTTAATAAATTTTGTGATTGTAAGGTTAAAGAAGAATGCAAATTTAATAATTATTGCAAATGTAAGAATCTGATATACCAAGTTATCATGGAAGCAGAAGGAAAAAATTACTTCTATATTGGATCAACTGGATGTTTTGTGAAAACTAGAATTTCTAATCACGAAAATTCTTTTAGAAATCGCCTCAAACACTATAACACAAACCTTAGCAAATTCATATGGAAATTAAAAGAAAGCAATATTAGTTATAAAATTAGATGGAAAATATTAACCTCTGCAAAATTTTATCATCCACAGGACAGAATTTGTTCCTTTCATACAACAGAAAGCTATAATATTCTATTCTTTAAAAACCAATTCTTTAATGAGAAGATTGAGAAAGTTTTGGCCTGCTTACATGCACCTAAATATCTAATTTCCAAATATCACTGAAGGATTTTTTAATTATTATTATTAAATAGTAGATTGGATACGTTCTAAATTAACCCCAAAATTTTTATTTTATGGTATTGTTAAAATAATGACTAAATATATTGATAAATATCTGAACTACATGTGATATTCAAAGACACACACATAAATATAAACATGACAGGCTTCTTTTCAGTTTCCATCTACAAAATCCACTCACCAAGCTTTGATTGACCCAAGGCTATAGTAGAAAACACTTGCCCAAGATTACACACAGTGGGAGTGAAACCAGAAGCATGTGGCTAGGAAGCAAGCTAACATGTATGAGTGTCTGCTTGCATGCGTGTGTGTGTGTGTGTATTATGTATGTATGTGTGCGTGTGTGTGTGTATGGATGACAGTTAGCAAGGTGGAACACACATAAGAAAGAAGAAAGCAAAGGACCACTGATGAGGTCACAGAAGTGTGCCGAAAGAACTCTGGCCGAAATAGGATT
>NC_142945.1:35522763-35560263 GCF_046866305.1 Octopus bimaculoides | reverse complement strand
AAAATAAAGAAAAGTAAGTATAGATTTTTATGGAGGTATGGTTATTGGTAATAGTGAAACATTGGGGCTAATTAATGCTTCATTACTATGAAGCTCATAAGTATAACTTACAGCAAATCAAAATACTTTTATATTATAGAATAGGAAATTCATGAAATAAAGACATAATGACAGAACAGAACTAGTGGTTAGTCTTAGACAAACTGAAAGATAAAGGATAAGGAAAATATTGATAAAAAGTGACAGCTACCAAATTACTGATGGGAAACCCTCGGGCACAGGATAAACTACATTTATGAAAAAGAAAATGATACATAACAAGCCATCTTCCAATTTAACAATTTTGCTTCTACAATTTATCTTATCACAGTACAAGCCTTTTCGATAGGTTCTCAAGGGAGAAAGAATTCAACCAAATATCACCAGTTTCGATTGGTGTATGTTTCAGGAATCAAAGGGATACAGTGAAACAATAGCCATGGCTTCAAAAATTATTTCCAGTGCAAAAACTGTCATGTATATCTCTTTGAAGGGCAACATGCAAGAGATAGTAAAGTTTGGAGGTACAGGTTACTACGAATACTCAAGAAATTACAGGATTAAGAGTATTATTTGAAAGAGTAGTTTCTTCAAAAGGTCACAACCAGAACTCTAGAAAATTTGGCCTACCATATGTGTAATGCATAGGTGCTGACTCATTTTGTAGATGTCCCAGAAGATAATCAAACATGAAGTAGAAATTAAAGGTAACTGTATGATTGTTGACAGGAATCCATTTTGCATATATATATATATATATATCTATATATATAAAAATGAGAATGTGTGTCTGTCTGTCTGTCTGTCTGCGTGAATCCCTAAAACTCGAGAACTACGCAACCAATTTCATTCAAATTTTACACATGCCTTACTTAGGGTTCCAGTTGTGTTTTAGTCAAAAAAAATTATTAACTTCTTGCAGAGTTCGAGCACACGGCAACATAATATCTCCTCCACTATTAAAGTATTACTTGTCAAAAGTGAAACAAAAACACTCATGTCAAATACTTTCACTTTAAAATGAAACTATTCCACTAACTGAAACAATCACATTTCGATACTGTAGTGACAGATACTTTCACAGAGAGAGAGAGAGACAGAAAGAGAGAGAGAAAGAGGGAGAGAAAGAGAGAGAGAAAGAGAGAGAGAGAGAGATGTATATGTATACATATACATGTATATGTACACCATTTCGATACTGTAATGACAGATACTTTCAGAGAGAGAGAGAGAGAAAGAGAGAGAGAAAGAGGGAGAGAAAGAGAGAGAGAAAGAGAGAGAGAGAGAGAGGTATATGTATACATATAGATGTACACGTATATGTATATATATATAGATCTATACATACATGTATATGTATACATATGTGTAGATGTATATATATATATAGATGTACATGTAATATGTACACATATATACATATATACATGCATACAGATATCTATACATATATACACCCATCGCACACACATACACATGCACACAAACACACACATTAGTCATTTGTTTTCTCATCCAAAACTACGTCAAAAGTACTGAATGGATCTTTATGAAATTTGGAAATTATATTCTTTGCATAACGGCCATAACTCCCATGAAAATTCATATATTTTTGATGTTGATGAAATTTTAACCCGAACATAACAGATGAGCATTATTTAGAAAATGATGTCACACGTTATCGAGGCTACCATTCTTTCTGGATGTGCAAAAGGGGATGACGTCTTTATTCCAAGAATTCCTCTTACTCCATCAGGAGCAGACATTCCTTTTACATTCAGAAGACTACAATTCCCCCTTCGTGTGACTTTTGCCATGTCCATAAACAAATATCAGGGTCAAACACTGTCTGTAGCTGGTCTTCTCTTGGAAGAGCCCTGCTTCTCACATGGACAACTGTATGTTGGCTGCTCAAGAGTGGGCAGCAACAAAAAACCTATTTGTATATGCTCCACAAGGGAAAACAAGGAACATAGTTTACAATGAGGTGTTATAATCACAACAGCAAGAAAGTATGTACATGATCACCTTCTTTTACGAAACTTCATTGACTTTCATATATTTATATTGATATACATATATATACGTGTGTTTGGGTGCGTGTGTTTATATACATCTCTATATATAAAGATGATGCGTAGTCTAGACGGCGTTTTTAGATTTCATTATTCTCTTTAACCCGGGCAACGCCGGGTATTTCTGCTAGTATATATATATATATATATATATATATAAATTTAATGAATGGAGTAAAACGCATATGTTAACTATACTCAAGTACCCAAAATATCAAGGAGTTTCTACCTCATAAACAGGAGTTACACCATAGTTATTTTGTGATCTTTGCTACCCTGGTACCTATTAACCAATTTATTTTGTCCGAGTTATTTATTAATTAGGAGAATGAACAAACAAGAAAAAACACAAAAAAACAACGCGAGGATGTGTTATTGGATGCTAAGGAAAGGAAATAAAAGAAAGAGGATTTTAACGTTTCGATCGGAGATCTTTGTCAGAAATATAGGAAAAGTCCAAAGAAGGGAAGACGGAGAAAGAAAATCAACAATGCACATGCGGTTACATATTGGAATGACTGGAAGGGAAATGGTGGAGAAAAAGTTCTTTTCAAAGACAGGAGAGTGCAAGAGAAGGAGGTATGTGGGTGTATGTAATGATAGCACATGTGTGTGTATGTGTGTGTAGTTGTGGCTGTTTATGTATGTGTGTGGTTGGACATAGCATCCTTAAGGTCATAGAAAGAATTTATAGTAGGAGTGGGTGCCTGTTGTGTGTCTACCTACACATGTGCATAGGTCAGTAGAAAGGTACTGGTAGTTTGAAGTATGTGTGTGCGCATATGTATATGTAGTGTGTGTGTGTGTTTTGTTTCCAGTGTGCGTGTGTGTATGTATGTATGTATGTGTGCGTACATGTGGGTATGTATGTATGTGTGTGCACGTGTGGGTATGTGTGTGCGCGTCAGGCTGTGTCTGTGGAGTAATTATACTTTACTCAGTGTGTGTGCGTGTGTGTGCTTGCATGTGCATGTGTGTGCTTGTATGTGCGTGCGTGTGCTTGTATGTGCATGTGTGTGCTTGTATGTGCGTGCGTGTGCTTGTATGTGCGTGTGTGTGCTTGTATGTGCGTGCGTGTGTGTGTACATGTATAATTGTGTGCATATATGTATGAGTGTGTGATGTGTGTGTATGGGAGGTATGTGTGCATGCGTTTACACCTGTGTGTTTTTTGCCCATGTGTGTGTAATTGTGTGCGTGTCTGTATGTGCATTGTGTGTGTTGGAGGTATATGTGCGTACATGTACTAGTGTGTGTATGTATGTGTATGTACATGTGTATATGTGTGTGTGCGTGTGTGTATGTGCATGTATATGTGTGTGTGTATGTGCGTGTGTACATGTGTGTATGAGCATTCATGTGTATATGTGTGTGTGAACGTAGAAATGCATGTCGGGTTATGAGTGCATTTTGTTGCGTGTATGCGCGTGTGCTTGAGTATGTATGTATATGTGGTTGTGTGTGTTTATGTTTGTGTGTGTGTGTATATATAGGTATGTGTGTCTGTGTGTGGGGGGGTTGTGTGGGTTAGGTATCTGTGCATTCCTGTGTGAGTGTATGTGTGTGTGCGCGTTTGTGCATGTGTGTGTATGCGCATGTGTGTGCAAGTGGGAGTATGTGGGTGTGTGTGTGTGTGTGTGTGTGTGTGTGCGTGCATATGTGTGTGCATGTGTGTATGTGTATGGAGGTATGTGTGTGTGTGTGTGTATATGTGCATGCATGTGTGTAGTGTGTGTCGGAGGTGTATGTGCGTTCATGTGTGTATACAGGTGCATGTGCTTTTGTTTTCATGTGTGGATATGTATGTGTGTGTATGTGTGTGAGGACGAGCTCTGCCAGGTGAAGAAGGGTAGAGGTGCTGGGTGTGGGGTCAGGGTGACAGTCGAGGAAGTATTGGAGGGCTAGAGACCGTCGTTGTGGGGAATCACCGTGTATAGGGATTTGATGTCCATGGTGACGAGGAAGTGAGGGGCCAGGAGGGAAGGAAAAGGAATTGAAGAGGCGAAGGGCATGATGAGTGTCGTGTATGTTGGCTGGGAGGGCAGCAACTAAAGGGGACCCGAGGCTATTGTCGAAGACACTTGCTAAAGGTGCCATGCAGTGGGACTGAACCCGGAACCATGTGGTTGGTAAGCAGGCTACTTACCACACAGCCACTCCTCAGTAATAAAAATTAAAAAGGACATCTAGTGACCGAAGAAGGGACAATGTCTAGAGGTGACACGCCTCATTCTATTTATATAACTCCAGTAAACTGGAGTACTTGATAGATGAAATGAATGAAAATAGACCTCTAGGCCTCTTCAGAGATTTACAAAGTTCATGGAGTTAATTTACAATATACAAATATAAACATATAAAAAAAATATAAAAGTCATAAAATCTCACACATATATGCATATGCATGCATACTTTGATATATATAGATATACATAAATAAACATAAATACATGAATATATATATGTACACTTAAGTGTACATACATAAACGTCTATACATGCGCAACAATGAGTCAATTGTTATTGTTATTAAACATAAGGACACATAAATATATCCACCGACACATACATAGATACACAACATCATCATCATCATCGTCGTCGTCGTTTAACGTCCGCTTTCCATGCTAGCATGGGTTGGACGATTTGACTGAGGACTGGTGGACCAGGAGGCGACACCAGGCTCCAATCTGATTTGGCAGAGTTTCTACAGCTGGATGCCCTTCCTAACGCCAACCACTCCATATGTGTATATAAGCATTCCCATACATACATGTTCCCTGGTACATAAGTTATAGTTGCGCTTAGAAAGGAGGATCGGTGCATTGGTTCCTATCGCTATATTTCCAGCAGTCCTGCTTATGATGGAGGAATTTATATAAAAAGATATTTCTTGAGCATTGTTATAATAATAATAATGATAATAATAATAATAATAATGTCCAGACTTCTATAACCTGCGATGAGATATATATATATATATATATATATATATATATATATCTATATATATAAAAATGAGAATGTGTCTGTCTGTCTGTCTGTCTGTGTGAATCCCTAAAACTCGAGAACTACGCAACCAATTTCATTCAAATTTTACACATGCCTTACTTAGGGTTCCAGTTGATGCGTAGTCTAGACGGCGTTTTTAGATTTCATTATTCTCTTTAACCCGGGCAACGCCGGGTATTTCTGCTAGTACATATATATATATATATATATATATATATAAAGTATAAATATACACATACACACTTGTATATATATAAAGTATAAATACACTCACACACACACACACACACACACATAAATACATATACTCATGTATACATACATGTGTGTGTGTCTGTATCTGTGTATGCCAGTGTACATTAAGTTGCCTCACTTTATATCAAACAATTCATTTTAGACATAAGATGATTATAGATCAATAGAATAAGTACCAGACTAACTGAAATAAATACTGTGGGTGATATGTTACATTAAATCCCTTAAGGGCTGTGCGCCAACATGACTGCAGTCTATTGACTAAAACCAGTCTTATAGTAACTACTGTCTTCTATAACAAAGACTACAACTTGTAATTCACACATGGTACTCTATCTAGAAACCAAATCTTTCATTTATAAAACTCATCTTTTATTGTTTGCTTGTTTCAATCACTGAATTGTGGCCATACTGGGGTAGTGCTTTGAAGGGTTTTAGTCAAATGAATCAACTCCAGTACTTATTCTATCAGCCTCTTTTGCTGAACCACTAAGTTACAAGAATGTAAACAAACCAATACCAGTTGTCAAATCATGGGAGGAGACAAAAACAAAGACACAGACACACACATGCATATGCACACACATACACATATGCATATATGCACATACATATACACACACATATATATGCAGATATATATATATATATATATATATATATATATATATATATATATATACATACATACAAACATACATACACACACATATATTTGCATATATATATATATATATATATATATATATATATACACACACACACACACACAAATACACATATATATGATGGGGCTTCTTTCAGTTTGTCTACTAAATCCACTCACAAAGCATTGGTCAAGTTAAAGCTATAACAGAAGACACTTGCCCAAGGTGCCACACATTGAGATTGAACCTGGAACCATGTAGTTGGGAAGCAAATGTATTACAACACAGCCATTCCTGTGCCATTAGTATCTTTCTGTTTTTAATCTATTTATCATTAATTTGTTTTATTTTATTCATTTATTCAGTGTAGCAGCCAAATGAAGGAACCATGTTTTAAGACATGCACCTTAAGACAAAGTCCCTAAATGGTCACTTTAATAGGTGAATCTTTCTCTAATCAACTCCATCCTCTAAAAGAAAAACAAAGATTCTTCCAGTAATGTTGCTTAAAATATATTATGCTTGAAGAGAAAATAGTGAAATAAAAGCTGGAATATCTGTAGGCAAAGATCTACTATATCACAGAATGAAGTTATAGCACACTAGCATAACAAAGAAATTTGAATCAAATAACATCCTGATTATCTTACACCTGTGCTTCTCCCACTTATTCCAGTTCTAGTTTGAGCAAGTAACTAATGATAACAGCAATAAGGAGTTTTTGTCGGGAGAAATATCAGCTAAATCTGTCATACCAGGGTCTGCCAGCTTGGAAAATAAGACACATGATATAATACAGTCCTCCTTAAACATAAAGATAGGCTGGTTGTGGCTGACCTAGGGTTAAAGAACAATAACAAGCCTTTTAAAAGAAAGAAAGAAAGAAAGAAAGAAAGAAAGAAGGTGGAGAAGAAGAAACAGGTAAAACAAACAGACT
Organism: Octopus bimaculoides; assembly: GCF_046866305.1. NCBI lineage: Eukaryota > Metazoa > Mollusca > Cephalopoda > Octopoda > Octopodidae > Octopus > Octopus bimaculoides. The sequence continues at coordinate 35,553,298 of NC_142945.1, read as the reverse complement.
TACTTTAAATGAAAGTATTTTTTTCGCTGTATCAATAGTTCACAAGACAGATTCCAAAAGAAAATGTGAGGAGAAACTGAAGACTAAATGTGAGATAACAATCAAGATATGGGTTATAACCTGAAGACCAACTTGTAGCTGTCTAGAAAGTGTTGTCCAGTAAATATAAATGCACACATCTATGTCCTGTGACAAGTTTATGTACCTGCTTAACTAGAAAAATACATACATATACACTCCTGATTGGTTAGTTTTACAGAGTATTCCATCCTGATTGTAAGTGAAAACAAGATATAGATAAAAGCAAACAAGCAATTAACATAATGTAGCTTATCTGGTAACAGAACCAGTAAAATGAAAACAGCGGATGTAATAAGTGGTTACTTAAAATATATGACACTTAAGTTGTAGATGACCACTACTTCAAGTGTGATAAATTAAATATGAACACAAAACTGTATTTGTGTTTGTGTGTACGTGTGTGTGTGTGTGTGTGTGTGTGTGTGTGCATTCCATTTAGGAGAGCTAAAAGATATTTGATTCTGTCAAGAAAAAAAATGTAATGCTCATGACATTTTTTTTTTTTTTTTTTTGAGGAGTTTCAAAACCGGGTCAGAGAAAGGGGAGAAACTATCCTCAGACTGGGTGACACAGAAAGATATCCAAGGGCCAAATGGTTAATGCTAACAACAGATTATACCAGGCACACCAAAACAGGAGAGTCCTAGCCATACTTGTGCTCACAGTAATAGGTATTGAAATATGTGCATCTACAGGTGAGAGAGAGTAGTAACAAACTGACTCAACCCAGATAAAAATATATCTATATACATACATATAAATGAAAAATATTTCAATACAAATGTTTTAATTTCCAGCGAAATAAAGCCCTATTGTTATTTTCTCGTAAATATTGGTGCCTTGTTGTACCACTCTTCTGAATTTATATACATACATATATGTATGTATGTATGTATGTATGTATGCATGTATGTATGTATGCATGTATGTATGTGTGTGTGTGTGTGTGTGCATGCATGTGTGTATGTGTGTGTGTGTGCATATATATATACATGCATATATATTAAAATGAGATAGTTTTTGTGAAGCACAGTGAGGTATAATTTAAAGAATGCAGTTGTGTAAAGCCAGGACAATGCAAGAAGGTAAAAAGTAATTAAAAGGGAAACTGAACAAAGTTGTAGTTTTACTTTGTATTTCTATATTTCAGGGTGAAGACCTCTTCTTCAGGACATTCGGAAAAGTGGTGGCTGGAAAAAATATATACACACCATATATGTCTATGTGCATACATACATAATACACATGCATATGTATATATTTGTAAGTATATGTGTGTGTGTATACACATTATATATTTAAACGTATGTATATATGGTGATTATATGATGTTTACAGTAGATATATAAACTAGGGATGAACTTACAGATTAAAAATATTTTCAATTACAGGGCACTTCACAAACAACAATTAACCAATGCTAATTGATAAAAATGTAACACAGTGTTTTATGAATTAATCACCTTCAAGCAATTGGCCAACACATATTCAGAGATATCAAATTATGCACAAATATCATAGTTTCAATAAAAATGTATAACATATAATTACTAAATACTCATTAGTTTAAAAATAGGGAAACACTGATGAAACTTTGAAATTATAATTTAAGTGTCAGAGTGTTTCTTTTCTTTCTTTCAGTGCATTTGCAATATTCTTATCGATTTAAATGAGGATCTTCATTATTGATGAGAGGCTCATCAATTATTAGCAATATATTTTACATATTCATAGTTTTTATTAAGTTTATGAGAGATGTCAAGAGTCCAAATCTATTTATGGATGATTCATTGTCTCTCTGGGTAGATTACTTCAGTCTGGACTTCAGCAATTTGCTTAACCGTTAAGAACAGGTTAAGAACAGTGCATCTAAGAGTGTTTACTCTCAGATGAGAATTGGCCAATTATCTCTGTGTACCTGGTCTTTAGATCTTATGTTTTGCATGATTGCTGACATACAATTCACTTCTGCATTAAACTCACTACAAACAAGTCTCCACCACAAGTTGGATATCTTGGCACAGGAGTGGTTTTGTCCAACTTCATATATCAAAACATTTTTCATTTACAACAATTGAAACAATCCTTGTGCAACAAACCCTCATAAAACTTCCGAAATCATGTTTTGTGAAAAAAGAATAAACCCATAAAAATCTGAAGAAATTATATTTTTGTGAAAAATAAAGAATAAAGACAAAATCTTGAGGAATTTTACATAACTTCTGCAGAAAATATTATCTCGATATCATATGTATGAGGACATAAAACAATACTTGAAAAAGAATTTTATGTCATCCCTTGATCAATATTGCTAATGCTGTAATATAATGTTACATAATGTGTTGTAAAATATATATTTAAAATGGTATTTTTTTTATTTTCCATCTATTTTTCCAATTTACAATTTATTGTTTCATACTGTGTCACTATAAAGAAAGGAAAATTATAATTTATTATTTTAATTACTTATTTATATATTTGTTGATATTTTCCACATAAGTTTTGTGATGAGAGCACAATAAAGCAGATATCACTCTGCATTAGAAGATATTGGTATGTGCAAACAGTATGTTTCTAAGTTTTGGATAATTTTGTTTCCTCACTTCTTTAGAAAAAAAATTACGAAGAAAAGATTTTCGTTAAAGCAAAGTAATACACTATAAGGAAGTTTTCTAAGCACTGAAAGTCACTGTTTCCATTCTTCAAAACAAAAAATTCTTTAAAAACATGTATATTTCCTTTTTCTTTTGTTTCTTATCTTCCCTTTCTCATTTTCATAACAATCCTTATTATTCAAAACCCCTTTTGTCCACAGGGACAGAGACAGTTTTGAATTATCTTTCAGCATTGAAGAGGGATAGTTTTTAATCTCAAGGAGAGTTAAAAAAAAAAAAGTCCCATAAATAATAAAGATATATTTTGCTTTTGAAGTAGCTGTTTAGCCTCCACTGAGCAGACCTATGGTCAAAGATGTTTCACTTAAGACCATCTGATTTTTCTCATACAGACAGAACATATCAAGATTTACATAAACCAAAATGCCCTTCCTTCTTCTTTAAGAGATTAGGTTGTGATTTGCTATTTTTAGCAGATCAAGCATAGAAGCTCCCTAAGAAATACAGAAGCATAAGGTTTACAGGAGGAGAACTGTCAGCTTGAGTCATCTTTTATCTTCTGTTTTTTACTTGTTCTAGTCATTAGACTGCAGCCATGCTGGGGCAGCACCTTGAAGAAGTTTAGTCAAACAAATCAATGCCAGTACTTATTTTTTTTTAATCCTAATTCTTATTCTATTGTCTCTTTTGCTGAACCTCTTAGTTATGAGGACATAAACACACCAACACCGGTTGTCAAGTGGTGGTGGTGGTGGGGGGACAAACACACACATATATATATATAATATATATATACAGCGGGCTACTTTCAGTTTCTGTCGACAAAATTTACTCACAAGACTTTGGTCAACCCAAGGCTGTAGTAGAAGACACTTGCCTAAGGTGTCATGCAGTGGGATTGAACCCAGAACGATGTGGTTGGGAAGCAAGTTTTCCTTTTATTTAAATATTAACCACTGGGGTCATACTAACTTCATTGGTGAGAGAAGGATGGGGTGATTTGGAGTTAGAATAGTTATTGTCATTTCCATTAAGTTGATAATCCTACCCAGGTGTTGTTCTGATATCTCAACCTTTTCATGTAAATAACTAGGGCAAAATCCAGCACAGCTTCTCTGCAATACCGAAACATCTCTCAAATTTTATGTTCTCTTGTTCAAACTTAGCTTCAACAGTGTTACCTCACTTGACCACCACTCAATGCCTACACTTCTGATCAATATTCTTCACCCTATCCACTTTAGTAATGTGTTCAGCAAATCATAAGAAATCAAAAATTGACTTATCATCATTATTAACATCACCGTCTTCATCATTGGGTTTTTTTTTTTTTTAATATAATCATTTTACCAGACTGGCATGTGTTAAATGGAGTGATTTAAAGAGAAAACCAAATAAAAGTATAGTTTGCAATGTAAAATAAGAAGATAAGAAAAATATTTCAACATACAGAATCATTACATTCCTGACCAGTTTCTATTTACTTTCCTTTGTCTAATGTTTGCTTTAATTTGGCAGTGTTGCAATATTTACCACTGTAAATATCAGAGAATGTTAAGAATATCTACAGTTGGCAGTCAAAGAAGAATTTTAGAAATGAAAGATTTGTTTGGATCAATAATACAATATAAGTTTATCTATTTCCTTGTTTAACACCTAGCTGGAATACAGACACCAGTGAATCCATCAGATAGTTTTTCAGTTGCAGCTTCAACTTCATTGTTGAATGGGCATACTGTCCAAAAGCTTAAATCTCAAAACATGAGGGCCCTAATTTACAGCTGTTTGTTGAAAGAAAGCTTTCAACCATATGGACAGTATCAAACCTCTGCATGAATATCCATTTGATTATAAGAAGGGCAATCATAGAAACTACATAACTAAGTGAAGTGGTAATATGGTCTCTATAGTGAGCAGGCTATCCTAAAATTTAGGTCTTAAAATATGAGCAGCTTTCAGATTATAAGAAGTTAGCATTTTATTTCTAGTGAAAAAGGATAGTCTTGGCAAAGGTATAGAGCAATTAAACCAGCAGGTTATAAGATTCTTAACTGACAAATTGAACAAAAAAGAACACCTATAAAAGCATGGGTGTTGCTTTCAAATTCTAGTTAAAGGAGTACTTGTTACTAAGAGTGAATCTGTTTGTCCCAAATAATTCCAGCAGCAATATCTTTGCTATTGCTGTGATACATACCCATCTTATATGCTAAGATCATAGGTGCTAAAGTACTAAGAACCTTAAAGACAACTAAATCAAATAGTTGAAATAGTTATGAGTGGAATCTTAATATAGATGTTCAATCAACTATAGGTATATGGGTCAGTGTTCCTAAACTGTGTTCTGAAGAACTCCAAGGTTACATGAAAAAATATGATGTCTATCATTTTCAAAGTAATAAGTTGTATTTTTTAAAAAAGAAACAATCAGTAAATTCTCTAAGACACTGCTTCATTTTCTTTATGATTTATTAAAATTAGGGTAGATGGAGTTGTCTGTGATCACATAGATATGAGGTTCATGATTTTTGAAAATTCATAAAAGAGTTCCACAATAAATTAGTTTGGGAACCACAACCATGGATGAGTCTTTTGAATGGCTTATCTTGTACTTCATTGACCTATTAATTTATTTAACAGCAAATTGAACAATGTAGTCCAAAATGCATATAATATTTTTTTTAAATGGCATACTGAAAGTTCGAAGGCCTTTATCATAAATCAGACTGGGGTCTGGTGCAGCTCCCCAGCTCTAGTCAAACCAACCAACCAACCAACCAACCAATGCCAGCATGGACAATGGACATTATATGATGATGATGATGATGATTTGTATATATATGTATTTGTTTTGCTAGATTGCTCATATGAAATCATGTGTTGAAATAGATATTGTTATATTTTCGTATGGTCGTTTTGTTTTTTTTTCCTTTGCCAAATAAACACATGCACTCTATATTTGTTCTTCGTTTGTCAATATCATTATCATCACTTAACATCCATTTTTCATGCTGGCATGGGTTAGACAGTTTGACAGGCGCTCGCTAGGCAGAAGACTGCACCAGGTTTCACTGTCTGTTTTGGCAGGGTTATTATAGTAGGATACCCTTCCTGACAATTCCGATTTATTAGTCCTTTGTCTGAAAATCTTTTGTTACATGTCCTGTGACCTCTTCAGCAACTCTCTATCCCACGTTTCCTCCTTTTCTGTTTCCCATCCTGAAATATAATGATATATATATATATATATATATATATATATATAAGAATTTAAGGATTGGAGAAAACGCATGTTATAATTGCATACTTTATTCCTACATATGTTTCAAAGGATTACAACCTGTGTGATCCATAGGGATCTTTGATATTAAAATTGTAACCTTCTCATCAGGGAAAGCATGGGAATCATCACACAGGTTGTAATCCTTTGAACATATGTAGGAATAAAGTATGCAATTATAACATGCGTTTTCTCCAATCCTTAAATTCTTAAATATACTCAAATACCCAAAATTTCAAGGAATTCCTGCCTTAAAAACAGGAGCTAACCACAGTTATGTTGTGTTCTTTGCTACATTGGTTTCTATTAACCCATTTATTCTATCAGAAGAATTTTTATTCATTAAGATAGAAGAAATACACATAATTATATATATATATACGGTTATGTATTCGTTTTGCAAGATTCTTGATGTGAACTTGTGTGTTGAAACAGATATTGTTGTATTTGGGGATGGTCATGTTGCCAATTTAGCCAATATATAGTGCATGTACATTATTTATATTTGACGGATATTTGTCCTCATCTTGTTTGTTAACACGTTTCGGCTGGTATACCCTCCAGCCTTCATCAGGTGTCTTGGGGAAATTTCGAACCTGTGTTCTCATTCCTAAGGTATTTTTCCATGTTATTATTATTGTTGTTATTATTATTCAGGTCACTGCCTGGAATCGAACTCGGAATCTTGAGGTTAGTAGCCTGTGCTCTTAACCACTACGCCATATGCCCACGGAATTATTTTACTCCAAACACAGATATCCTTGCATCTGCAGGCATCCCTCAATTAAAGCTATGATTTTGAGGAACCAATTGAGATGGTGTGGCCATATTATTCGAATGGCAGATGAACGCATGCCGAAACAGCTGTTTTATAGTGAGTTTGCAGAGGGGAAACGCTATCGGCATAAACCTAAAAAAAGGTTTAAGGATGGCATAAGGACTACTATGAAGTCACTTGGAATGGTTCCGGAAGATATAGAAACCCTCGCTTCAGATCGAGTTGGATGGCGAACAAGTGTGGAATGGAATGAAAGCGTTTGAAGAGGCCAGGATAACGCAAGCAAGACTCAAAAGATATTTAAGGAAGAATGTAAAGATCGAGAAGGTGAATGACAAGGACCTTTTTGTGTGCACAGTGTGTGACAGACCATGCCTGTTTTTGGCTGGCCTCAAATCTCACCTGCGAACCCATGGAAAACAAACTTCAACCAACTATTCTGACTATATGTCTGTGCACACGTTTGAATGTGGTGTATGCCAGAAGGCTTGTAAATCCGATGGGGGTCTTAAAAGACATGTTAGGATCCTCAATGAGCAGAACTTACCTGCAGGTATTGGTAGTTCAAATCAGAGGTGCATTCTGTGAGGGTGTTTTTTCAGAACATTGTCTGGTTTAAAAAGCCACATCAGACACCATGAAAGGGCTAAGGTGTAGGTGCAGGAGGTGGTCAAACTTTGTGTAAGGAGTAGACAACCACCATATATGTGTGTATATATATATATATATATATATATATAAGTATGTATACATAGACACACTCAAGATGGGAAAACAACAATAAAACAATAAATAAAAAATGTAAAAAGAAAAGAAAAAACAAAACTTATGAATGATTATCTTTCCATAAAAAAAACAATACATTCCAAATATGTTCAGCTTCCTTTTATATGTTCCTATGGTCTAAAAGGTAACAATAATTTCTTTTGTTGCTCAAAGGCCAATCCTAGATCACTAAAATTTACTAATGATCACTAAAATTTACTACTTATGGAGGAGGAGGAGCACAATACCATTCCTCTCTCCATTCCAGTGCCACCACATCCATTTAAAAAATAAATAAATAAATAAGCAGACTATTCTGCTATTTCATGCAGCTGGTATGTTAGCCACCATTCAACAGACTGGAAAATATTATCTGAAATTAGAAACTGCTTCTTTTTTTTTTAAATCTATAGAACCATTGAAGCACTCTGCACTCATATTTTTAGCCCTTTCAATATTTGACACTGACGTATCTGAGAGTCCGATCATAGTGTCTGTGTTTGATTTAAATTTCCTGAACTATTTAAACCCATCCCATATTTTTCAACTTGACACTATTTTTAATCAATTCAATGATAGAATCATTTTCAGCTGCCCTAATCTTCCTCCAAATAATAAAAGTTAGCTTATATGAGGTTTGAACAAAATCTTTATTCCAAATATTTATTCTAACACAAGTTTTTGATGTTCTTATCAATGTCATCATTTGAAAAGATAAAATGCAGATGAGTAAAGCATAAAACATATCAACTACCTTACTACTGACTGCTTGCTAGGCTCGAGGGCTCAAAAACAGTTTGGAGTTAAGACTTTTTGCTTTTTCAATACAAATGTCCATCATATAAATGGATAACAGTATCATTGCAAGAGTCAGATGAAACACTGCTACCATTAAGTTGCAGAAACCAGTATAACTTTTATACAACACTGTACAAGCTGCCCAAATAACCCTAGAAACCTAGGTACCTTTAATTTTAATCTTTGCCTCACTACATTTGAAAATCAGGATAAGAGTGATACAAAATTATAAATGTGTGAAGTCCCATTTCATGTTTATGTCTTAGATATTACAAAATTAGCAATACATACTACAACAGCATTCATACTTTTTCACATAATTGGTAAGTCACAACTTAGAGATACTTAAACATAGAGACAGAAAGCATAAAATTATGCACATTTATGAAGATTTATGTTCAGTGGCTTCAGATTAAAAAAAAAACATGAAGAAAGCAAACTGTTACAACAGAAGAACACCTCAAAGATTATAAAGAATGAACAGTTCCAAAAGACTGCAAAATTCTCATCATAACGCCATACAAAAGTATGTATAGTCATTCAGACAATACATTTTGCCCGGACTGCACATAAGGAAATGTATGTGCATGCATATATATGAATGTGTGAACGAATGAATATTCTTTTATTATTTTACTTGTTTTAGTCATTTGATTATGGTCATGCTGGAACACCGCCTTAAAGGGTTTTTAGTCGAACAAATCAACCTCAGGACTTATTCTTTGTAATTCTAATATTTATTCTATTGGTCACTTTTGCCAAACTGCTCAGTTATGGAGACATACCAGCATTGGTTGTCAAGCGATGGTGGGAGGACAAACACACACATGCATAAATACATACATACATATATATATATATATATATATATATATATATATATATTTGTGATGGGCTTCTTTCAGTTTCTCTCTACCAAATCCATTCACAAGGTTTTGGTTGGCCTGAGGCTATAGTAGAAGACACTTGCCTAAGGTGCCATACAGTGGACTGAAACCAGAACCATGTGGTTGGGAAGCAAGATTCTTACCACAGCCATGCCTGCGCCTATATATAGATATATGTGAAGGCGCATGACTCAATGGTTAGAATGTTGGACTTAAAACCTGTTGTGGGGAAGTAGAACACCCCTATTGGTTGAGAGGAGCCAATGGATATATGGCATGACATGTTCAAGGTCCCAGAACCACAAGTTAAAGCAGAGTAAAACCAAGAGTTGCATATTGTCAAGGGTTATTATGAGTATCTTGAGTAGAACAATTTGCAAGGACATTATTATTATTCTGTTATATCGTACATCGAACGTGCAATACAACACAACCATAAGGTTGTGAGTTCAAATCCAGGACTGGGCTGTGTGTTGCGTTCTTGAGCTAGACATTTTATTTCACGTTGCTCCAGTTCACTCAGCTGTAGAAATGAGTCATGATGTCAATAGTACCAAGCTGTATCGGCCTTTGCCTTTCCCTTGAACAATATCAGTGGGGTGGAGAGGGGAGGCTGGTAAGTATGGGTGGCTATCAGTCTTCCACAAAAAACATTGCCCAGACTTTGCCTTGGAGGGGAAATTTCAAAGTGCAATCTCATGGTCATTTGTGACCAAAGAGTGTGTAGCAGATTGGGTTAGACAAAAGCATTAGGAACAAAACTTTTCTCTCTCCCTTGTATTTATAGTTTTCACACAATTGTAGCAGTAAAACATTTGGCTTTAAAGAGCAGTTGTAACCATTGCTCTGATTGGCTAGTTTTTAGCCGCAAATTATCCCCTAAACATTTGCACCCAAATTACTCTGTAAACCAATCAGACCCACTAAAATGGATCACGTTATTTTGACAGGATAATCTTGGCACATATTGTGGAGCCTACGATTTGCTTTAAAAAAGGATCATAATTTGCTCCGAAAGCAATCCAGCCTGAATTGTCACCAGGAATCTCTGACTCACAACACAATGCTGTTTTAAGCCGTCTATGCCTCTACATTTCTACTGCATCTAAGTTGGTAACTACTGTTACTAACTGTGATTAATTCTCGCACACGTTATATTCACTAGGCATAGCTGACTTTTCACATCCTTTCAGAAACCTTCATGGACATTGAGCTTAAATTAATATCGTTTAGCATTCTTGTAGAACAATGCAGCAACTTTTTGCTCTCATTATAGAACATTTGTCAGTGTATGTATCACCAGCTGTTTGGGATAAAGGTTTTAGCTATCCTTGTCTATGCCTCCTCACAGACACGTATTATCTAATCAGTTATTTTCTTAAATTTCACAGCTCTCTTGTTCAATAAACACAGAGTCAAACTTGGAAAGCTGTTATTTTACTCCTTTCATTTTGATGTATATTTTAGGGGGGGGGGGGTTATCACTTAGACCAACTGGGTCTCCTCAGCAAAAATTGGTGACTAGTCTGATAACTCATTCTAAGGTGTCTTTATATACATGCGATTACAGACACACGTAGAGGTGCTTGTGTGCGTCAGTCCTTGTCACCATTTTTTTTTTTTTGTCCACCTTTCCATGCTTGCATGTTCACACAAAATTGGTTTAACAGATTTTCTATGACTAGACATCCTTCTTGTTGCTAACCGTCACCTGTTTCCAAGCAAGATAATATTCCTCAAGCCCTTTGAACACAAACAGCACAATGACTAGACATATTCCTGCAAACGAACAACACTGCTAGTAAGACGGTGATGTTCATTTACGAGCACACTTTATATGTAAGCACCAGCAAATATATCTAATTTCTAGGTACAGTTTGATTAACAATTTCCTGGGTAAATGGATAATGATAATAAACCATATAGATAAGACACCAGCAATGACAACCACGAAAAAGCCGTCTCTTTTATATTGCAAAGTTAGGTTATACTTCACTGAGAAGTACTGATTTTACTAAAATTTCGGAGGTTGTGTCTCATTTTTTTTCAGATCAGAATTACTCATTTAGATAATGATTGCTCTCATCGTCAAATATGTAATTTTAATTAATTAAAATTTGTCTTACCACTATAAGTATGTTAACACACTTTTCATGCAGCAAACAACACTGAGAATTCTTACTTCTCAACTTCATCTCTTAACATTACTCTAAATGTGGGAGATCGTTGAGTTTCGGACATCACATTCACATCAGAACTATTATTATTTTGTTTGCTGGTTAAAGGAGGATGTACTATTTTTTTCTTAAATTCTTTTACCTAGGATACTGTCTTAAAACCAGAGATCACCTAGATTATAATTGCAATTACATATATTGTCTTCAAAAATGCCTTGCAGTATTTCTCTTGGCTCTAAACATTCCGAGTTCAAATACCGCCGAGGTCAACTTAGTGATCCACCTGACAGGGGCTGAAATACATGAACATACACGATTCAGCTGGAAAACAAAAAGTAGACATAAAAAGTTTTTACAGAAATTGCCGAACAAATAGTTTCACTTTTAACAGACTTTCTCTGAAAGATAGCCGGTCAATGAAAGGAAGTACCAGTAAGTACTGGGAATCATAGCATCAACTAACCCTTCAAAAAAATGTTGTACCTAACTTCAATACAATTATTTATTATCATTCATTAATTGAAAAATTTAGAGTATTTACTTCCCGGTGAAGATGCACATCCTTTGTAAAACAACAATGGACAACAGAGACACTAAACGATCACCTCAAACGCTAACCTACTACCATTGCAGCCAACAGCAACAAAAGCGAACGTCTCCGTCCCTTAAAAATAAAACAAAAATGACACTGGGGTTGACCTCTGGTCCAACTCCAGAGAAAAAAAAAAGTCCTCACTGACCACCAAACAAAATTATGCTAAATACTTATGAATAAGTTAACATGAACTCCTAAATTGCACGATCGACTTAGAAGTTGTTACAAACCCATGAGTTAAACTTTCTCATCAAATATTTAGATATGAACTTTGGGTGGAAATATCGAACATTGTAGTACTTTATATATAAAAAAAACCCAGGATAATTACAAATGAAATCCCTTGATCAGAGTCTACGTGACCTGGGTAGGCAGGTTCTTATTTTAGATTTAGCGACATCAACAAAATGAAAATAAGAAGGAAAAAAACTTGTCCTGAAATTCAATAAATGTGGAGTAAAAAGTAGTCCGGTCGATATTTAAATGTCTACATATTTAATACTAACACCGTCCTGTATCCGTTACACAGTTTGTGAACCGTTAAAAAAAAGTTTGTTTTCCAACTTTACGGAAATAACAAATCTGATATTTTCTTCGTATTGATACAAGACTCTTATTGTTTAATTAAGCAGAAAGGAAAATGATTCTTTGGTTAATTAAAATATTTCCAGATGCATTCTGTTATGCTTATTTACGCCGAATACAATTTTATGAAAGAAATTGTCACATCTTCCTACACCTGCAACCTTTCTTTACTCAGTTTTCAGGTTTCGTACTTTGGTAAAACAATTATATATATATATATATATATATATATATATATATATATATATATATATGGCTCCTCTAACCATCGTAACTACCATCAATGTTGTTATTTCTGTTTATGTAAACAGCTATCAATGCTAGTACTTATGTACACGGAAGCTAAACATTCAGTATCAATTGTGTATGTGTGTGCGTATATATAATAAATACATGAACATTAAAAGTAGTTAGGTACATCCATTGCTGATGATATAAACATAGGATGAAATATCGTATTTACTCACTGTCGTCGTGGCAACTGTAATCTATACATGGCAGCAAAGAAGAACGAAATTTTCTCATACAAAGTTGACGCTTTTCATACACTTTCATGCTCTTTCGTTATCCTCACTCTTTCTCTCGCTCTTTTCTCTCTCTCTCTCTCTCTCTCTCTCTCTCTCTCTCCCTCTCTCTATAACTGTTATGAGATATAAACAAATAACAGCTATATTGTATAATACACCGTTCTATCAGATCTTCACGTAGATTAACTACGAGCTTGGATGTCAATAAACCTCAAAGTTAGAAACAAGTACACTAAGTTTTGAGATTTGTGTGTGTCATTGGAAAATAGTTACTGGCTATCTATTATTGTTATCGAGTAATTTCACGAATAACAGTCCTTTATTTTATCTAATATAGTTTCTACAAAAGAAAGACAAAAATCGGGAGAAAAGGAAAACGGGGAGAGTAAAAAAGAGAAGAAAGAAAAAACATCCAGTTGAAAATTGGTGTCACACCACAAGGTTTAACGGAACCAACAGAAACAAGCCAGCACGCTGGTAGCATTACCACGGATGATGGCAAGGCTAAGGCGTTGGAAAAGCCAAAGGCCCAAACGCCCTCACGAGCTGCCTACAATGACAAGAACTTTGCGGTTAGTCACCTAGTCCCTCCAAACGTCCCAAAAGCCATAGACTGGAAGAAAGAGTTCACTGGCAGGGCCCGATACTTCAGGGTTTTGTTCCGATTGGTTTCAGAAGCAGTGACTCTCTCATTTACTGCAGCATCTAAGATTGCACACTCACCTTTCAGAATCATTTATTGTCTTCTTCATGGGTGTATGTTAAAGAATTCGATCTTTATGGGATCTTAGAGGGTGGCAAGTGTCTTTTCTAGAAAAATCTCAAGCAGACCGATAAGCTTTTAAGTAGAATTTAGTAGGCGAAGACTGAGCAAAATGTGTTTTATATGTATAATACATTTTGATTCAGTTTCACATGACTTGAACTTTTGTGGATGCAAAAAATATGCATCTGTATCATCAAACTTTTGGAGACAAAGTTTGATAATAGGGGTGCGTACTCTTCACGCCTGTGAAACTTCAAGTCATGTGAAACTAAGTCAAACTGTTATAAATGGATGCAAGTAACCAAATATGTTGATTGCTATTTTTGTTTATTAACACACTCCTATACACACACACGCACACATACACACACATATCTGTTTATATCTTTATAATTATCCTTATAAAAAGCAAAGTTTGTACACTGACTGCTGAAAACACTAAATAAAATTGATAATATTTCAGGTTTTTTGTGTCATTTTAATTAATTTGACCATTCCACAGTTAACTGTGTACTTATTTTCCAAAAACAGGATAGTGGGTGCCAAGTTGATGGTTTATTAGCTCCTATCTCTAGCAGTCCATGTACTATCTATTTCACTGTAATGCTTTTTACACAGTGAAAAAACACTCCACCTATCATTCAATCCACCTCCAACTTTCTCTCTCTGTCTCTCTCTCTCTCTCTCTCTCTCTCTCTTTCTCTGGTTGTATATGTGTCTCTCTCTCACTACTTCTACCTATTTTTCTCTCTAGAAAAAAAAAAGAGAGAAGATAAAGGGGGTTACAGAGAAAAAACAAGTGAGACATCAGACCTCTGCTTTCTCTCTGTCTTCTTATAAAAGAAGATATATACAAACAGATATATATATATCATTATACATATATATATATATATATATATATATATAAATATAAAAACAAATAGTAAATGAGTATATGCATATATACGTACAGGTATGTGCATACCGACATCCACCTGTATGTATAGGTGCATCTCTGGGTACAGGACATTGCAAACAAAACGTAGACAAGAAAACACACAAGCCACACAGAACACTCTCCTTCATCAGCTACCCCCGTTTTAACACCGACGTTTCGAAGAGCTGGGTAGAACGCATCGTTAAAACGGCTCTTCCCATGGACCGCAAATTAAATTTGTATACACAAATTAAACCTTGCCATGGAGGAATGTAGTGGCAGACAAAAAACAAGACAGGAAAACAAACAGAAAAGGCTATACGGCCAGACGGGAAAAATTATGTGTGTAAGAACGCTATGTATGTATGTGTGTGTATATATATATATATATATATATATATAAAAATGAAATATTCAAACACTGAGATTTGAAGTTAGATGTCACTACTGTTCATATCATCTGTGGATAAATTCAAAATTTGATGATATCACCAGTAGTAGCATGGAAAAAAAGTGAAGGTAGAAAATGCTAAAATAATTTTATAAAAAACATTTCAGTACCGGTTTCAGTCATTGAGACTTTTTCAACTGTGAGTATGGAAAACGATTAAATTTTGGAAAAATTAAAAGAAAAGTTATTAAAAGAATATTTGCATAGTATTCAAATACAAGGGGCATTTTCTTTGTTTCTGCCTGTCTCTGTCTCTCTTGGTTACTCTTGTGGGTTCAAGGTTGTTATATATATATATATATGTATATATATATATATATATATATATATATATATATATATGTATATATATATATATATATGTATATATATATATATATATGTATGTATGTATGTATGTATATATATTACGGAGATGTACTTGCATAGCAAGTGACTTGATATGAAATTGTGTGCTGAAACAAAAACAATTGCGGCATGGAAGGTGCTTATAAGCCATTTAAAAACACACAGAAACCGTTAGATTCACTCCAACATTTGAATTTAATTTGTCAAAGTATTTTTGTCACAGTTTCAAAGTCAAAAATATTTTGCCAAGTTAAATTCAAATGTTGAAGTGAATCTAACAGTTTCTGTGTTTTTAAATGGCTTATAAATACCTTCCATGCTGCAATTGTTTGTGTAGGGTGTTCAAATGGTCTCCCTGCAGTGAATTTTTTCGTCCTGCGCATTTTTTTGAAGACACCGTCAACACCGAGAGATATTGCGCAAATATTGTCTGTCCATTTGTAGGCCAACTCACTGAAAGTGAAATTAATAATGCATACTATCAGTAAGATGGAACTACAGCACATACTTCACCCATCACCTTATAAATATTTATTTTGCAATAAAATACTTACTGCTGAGAGACTTTTTGAACACCCTGTATATATATATATATATATATATATATATATATAAGTTTATGTATATATTAATATTATCTCAGTTTTAAAAAACCTTTGACAATGTAAATATGTTAATCGTTACCATAGGTAGCAAAAATTACACAAAAAACCAAGATATCGCAGCCGTTTTACAGGTAGAGATACCAAGTTAAAGTGATACGTTTTGAGAAGATATGAATAATAACAATAAATGGAGCAAGACGCATATAAATAAAAGTTCCTTTAATTCCTACACGTTTCAAAATATATGTGCGCTCTCCTTCAAAGGAGTAAGAGCTGCTGGAATTCCACATATATTCATCCTCAGGGAACCAACATATAAAAGCAAGACAAATGCGAAATGATGAGGTAACTTACGAGCTAAGATGTTACATGGCCAAGTGACCGTTAGAACGCTTGTTTACATAGAGATATAAAGATATAATGATCATATATATATATGATCATTTAGCATCCACTTTTCCATACTTGCATGGGTCAGATAGAATTTGTTGAGTGTAAATGATTTAAGAGAAAAATTAGGTATAAGAGGCATCAAATGTAGTGTGTAAGAGAGAAGACTGTGCTGGCATAGTAATGTAATACATATCGAATTTGTGAAAGGAGGAGACAGAGAAAAACATGGGATAAAGTGTTGGGAAATGATCTTCATCTGGTCTCTCAGATGTTGAGCCTCTCAGAGAAGATAATGAGGGGTTGAGACTTTGCTGTGTCTGAGGGGACATACCAAACTAAGTAAAATCGTGGTCATCTATACATACAGGTATGTCCTTCATGGCTATGCCTCACCCTACACACATTCACAATCTGTCAAATCTCCCCCATAACCCATCTTCCCAATGCACCCACCACTCACTAAAGGCCTCCACTCCCCATGTCATTCTTCACTTGCTTCATGCTTCAACACTATACCCTCACATATCTACCATACACACCTCCAAGCCACTCCAATATCTCTCACCATCACTTGCTACAGTCATGTCTTCCCCATCACTCAACAACTCTCCTCACACTCACATGGAACATCCCCTTCTATCTCATCTGTGCTACTTCTCTACCCCTCTCCACTCTTCCCTGTGTGTAGGCCCCAATATATCTCCAACACCATCCATTTCTCTTTCTCTCTCTCACTCACTCTAATTGTCTCTCTATCTCTCTCTCTCCTTAACGCTCTCCCACCTTCCTCTCCTCCCTTGTCCTACTGGAGTAACCAAGTGATTCCTCAATACTAAGACATTTATCTCTATCCCTCTATTATACACGAACCTCTTGCTTGGCACACAGCCACCACCATAAGTTGTACTCCCTCTCTTAGCTGAAAGGTCTCTATCTTGCAAGCTACCTGACAATCCCACTGGTGCCGGTGTCAAGAAAAAGCACCTGTGCAGGTGCCATGTGACAAAGCACCTATGCTGGTGCCATGGACAAAGAATTTGAGCATGTGCTATGTAAAAAGTTCCTGCACTAGTGCCACATAAAAATCACCTGTGCAGGTGTCATGTAAAAAACACCTGTGCTGGCATCACATAAAAATCACCCGGTGCACTCTGTAAAATGGTTGGCATTAGGAAGGGCATCCAGCCAAAGAAACCATGCCAGAAGAAACAATTAGTGTCTGGTGCAGCTCTTCAGCTTGACAGCCTCTATCAAACCATCCAACCTGTGCCTACATGGAAGACGGATGTTAAATGATGATGTTGATGATTACATGTATACATGCACGTCCAAACACATACAGAACCAATTATATGAATACTCACTGACATATATTGAAGTTGATTTAAAAATTGGTAAACATTAATATGTAATGTGAGCATGAGTGGTTAGTCTATATATATATATACTTGTTTTGTATTACATTACCCAGGATGCTGATGCAAACACACCCTTGTTTTAATCAGATGCAGTTCAAAAAGTATTTGAAATGATTAATGCTAATGAGGTGTGTGTGTGTGTGAGAGAGAGAGAGAGAGAGAGAGAGAGAGATAGTGAAAGACAAATACAAAAATGGATTGAGTGAGAGTGAGTTATGACATAGCCGTACAACTGTATGGCTATGTCATAACTCACTCTCTCTCACTCTCAATCTTGTTCTTTTAATAAGGTAGATCTTTTGATATCTTATTAACTGGCTACTTAGCTAAGTGAATTAAATTACCAGTTGTTGATCAAGCTGTCCATATCCAACAGAGACTTGCATGTAAAACGAAGAAATATCAGAGTGAATATTAGTGAATATTTGACGTTATAATTTTTCTGGGAGACAACCCTCAACATGATTCTGTCTTATTCTAACCTCATTAACAATGCATAGACATCGTCATACTTGTTCAAGGAGTCATGAATGAGTGACTAAGTAAATAGACGAAGTTATATATTTAATGTCATATAAATATCTTGGAGATTAATTACTTCAGAGATGTCATCTAATTGAGTTAGAATATTTAGGATCTTTTCTGTTACTCTTACAAATTCAAAAATTTTAGAATTAATTGAAGATTTTCAAATTAGGTATATTGATGTAATTTTTCATGCTGAATCCAAATTTGGGATTCATTTATTGCCATAAAAATTTAGGAAAATGTTATAGAAGTTCAAAGTTTGATAATTTTTTATCCAGTCAGGAATTGGAAATTGCATATTTTCTGCATGATAACTGTCTGTCACAAAATGACAGACTGGGATAACAACAGGCACAAAATGATATTGCTTATCAAAACTAGTGGTGGATGATTGTTTTCACCGTACTGGTGGCTGTGGTGAAAGAATGTGCGTGGTGGACTCAAGTGAAAGGTTTGGAGACAAACACTTTCCTCTCTGGCCAATCGCTCATCAACTTTTTCAAGTACCACTTGAAAAGGAAAGTGAAAATAGAAAGGCAAGTTTTGTCTCATGAAAGATTCAATAAAAGGTGGGTGGATGTAGCAAAGATGGTATGCGTAAATGACGAAACCACTTTGAGCATGATCCTATAAATCGAACAAATAGAGAGTACTTAGCTTTCATGCGTTTTTTCCTCCCTGCCTGAAGTCACCGTGGTCTTTTTTGTAGGCTTTTCCTTCCACGGATAAACCTCATCTGTTTTCTACATTTTTGCTCCGTTCTGTGATACATGATCCCTATTGGTCGTGTTTTTTTTTACACAATCCCTTTTGATTGGAATTTTTCTTCCTTTTTTCTCTATTTTCTTCTTTTATCTTTCAAAAAGAAAATCGCTACATTGTATTTTGTCCCTTCTGTGTGGCTAATAAAGAAAGTTCATCTATCTATCTATCTATCTATCTATCTACTTACCTACCTACCTACCTAGACAGACAGACACATACCACACACATACACATGTTGCACACACACACACACACACACACACACACACACATACATACATACACACACACACAAACATACATACACACACACACACGCACACATACATACATACATACACACAAACATACATACATACATACATACATACATACACACACACACACATACATACATACATACATACATACATACATACATAGGATAAATGTTGAAAGATAGATTCATTTATTTCATTCATTCACAAGACAACACATTTAATAACAGAAGCCAAATCTGGAAAGAAACAGTTTATATATTTTTGAAAAAGATTTTCATAAATTCAAAATTAATAATTAAATGAAAAATTTTTTTAAAAATCAGAATGACATGGTCTTTCTGAAAATAAATTTTTGTATTGCATCAAACGCTTTCGCTGTTTAGCTTTTCAAGCATAACAGGTTTGTTATAGAGAAATCCATGACCCATAATATTTGTGTTAGAAGATCTGTAAATAGTGAAAGCACTCAACACAAAACGAAAATTTATTTCCAAAAGTTCATGTCATTCATCATCATCATCATCATCATCATCGTTTAACGTCCGCTTTCCATGCTAGCATGGGTTGGACGATTTGACTGAGGACTGGTGAAACCGGATGGCAACACCAGGCTCCAATCTAAATTTGGCAGAGTTTCTACAGCTGGATGCCCTTCCTAACGCCAACCACTCAGAGAGTGTAGTAGGTGCTTTTACGTGTCACCTGCACGAAGGCCAGTCAGGCAATACTGGCAACGGCCACGCTCGAAATGGTGTCTTTTATGTGCCACCCACACAAGCCAGTCCAGGGGCACTGGCAACGATCTCGCTCGAAAATCCTACGAAGGCCAGTCAGGCGGTACTGGCAACAGCCACGCTCAAAATGGTGCATCTTATGTGCCACCCGCACAAGAGCCAGTCCAGGGGCACTGGCAACGATCTTACTTGGCTTGCTGGGTCTTCTCACGCACAGCACATTTCCAAAGGTCTCGGTCAGTAGTCATCGCCTCGGTGAGGCCCAATGTACGAAGGTCTTGCCTCACCACCTCAGCCCAGGTCTTCCTGGGCCTACCTCTTCCACGGGTTCCCTCAACTGTTAGGGTGTGGCACTTTTTCAGGCAGCTATCCTCATCCATTCTCACCACATGTCCATACTAGTGCAACCGTCTCTCTTGCACACCACAACTGATGCTTCTAACGTTCAGCTTTTCTCTCAAGATACTTACACTCTGACGGGTATTCACATTGACATTACACATCCAACGGAGCATACTGGCTTCATTCCTTGCGAGCTTACGCATGTCCTCAGCAGTTACAGCCCATGTTTCACTGCCATGTAGCATGGCTGTTCGTACACATGCGTCATACAGTCTGCCTTTTACTCTGAGTGAGAGTCCCTTTGTCGCCAGCAGAGGTAAGAGCTCTCTAAACTTTGCCCAGGCTATTCTTATTCTAGCAGCTACACTTTCAGCGCACCCACCCCCACTACTAACTTGGTCACCCAGATAGCGGAAGCTATCGACTACCTCTAGTTTTTCTCCCTGGAATGAGATAGAAGTTGTTTCCTGTTTGTTTACAGTGTTTATTGCACCTGAACATCTGCCACATACAAAAACTAACTTCGTAGTTAATCTGCCTTTGATATTGCTGCACCTCTTATGTGTCCATAGCTTGCACCGGGTACATCTTATAGAGTTACTACCTACTCCTTTTCTACATACTGAGCAGGGCCATCTACCTGAAGGGGTTTGTGTTTTATCTACCTTCCTACTTATTAGGATTTGGGTTTTAGCTAGGTTGACTCTGAGGCCCTTCAATTCTAGACCTTGCTTCCACACCTGAAACTTCTCCTCTAGTTCTGATAGTGACTCCGCAATTAGGGCAAGGTCATCAGCATAGAGGAGCTCCCAGGAGCAACCTGTCTTGAACTCCTCTGTGATTGCCTGGAGGACTATGATACATAGGAGGGGGCTGAGGATGGAACCTTGGTGGACCCCTACCTCTACCTGGAATTCATTGCTGTACTCATTTCCAACCCTCACCTTACTGGCAGCATCTCTGTACATGACTCGCACAGCTCTCACTAACCATTCTTCTATCCCAAGTTTCCTCATTGACCACCAGATAAAAGATCGGGGGACCCTGTCAAAGGCTTTCTCCATGTCAACGAAAGCCAGGTACAGAGGTTTATCATTGGCTAGGTATTTCTCCTGCAGCTGTTTTACTAGAAATATGGCATCAGTAGTGCTTTTACATGGCACGAACCCAAACTGCATCTCATCTAAATTGATTTGCTCCTTAATTAGTTGGGCTATGACCCTCTCCGTAACTTTCATAACATGATCTAACAGCTTGATGCCTCTGTAATTATTTGTATCTAAAGCGTCACCTTTACCTTTGTAGCAGTTGACTATGGTGCTGCTACACCAGTCATTGGGTATGACTCCTTCGTGTAACACCTGGTTCGTAATACGGGTGACTAGGCTGTAGCCAACACTGCCAGATATTTTGAGCATCTCTGCAGTGATTCCTGATGGGCCGGGGGCTTTCCCTGTCTTCATACTCTTAATTGCTTTATCTACCCTGGTACTATCAACTCGGATAGCTGGTCCCTCTATTGGGTCGACATATGGCAGGCTCTCTTCCTCCCATTCATTCTCTTTATTAAGCAATCTATCGTAGTGGCATCTCCAGACCTCTTTCTTTGCAGCCTCATTTAGTGCAAGCGTACCATCATCCATGCGAACACATTTCTCTCCTACGACATCACTATTCTCTCTCCTACACTGTCTTGCAACACGAAATACCTCGAGTCTTTGGTCCTCATGGCGCAAAACATTGGCAAATCTTTTCTTATCTGCTTCCTCTCTGGCTAAATAAACCTGTCGCCTAGCCTCCCTTCTGGCACATTGGTACAATTCCCTGCTACCACCGTTCTTCCAGTCCTTCCAAGCCTGTTTCTTTTGTCTAATAGCCTTGTCTACCTCCTTGTTCCACCACCACGTTACTCTGGATCAAGAGGGGACCTTACACCAGCCACAGATCTGGTCGGTGGCTTTCAACAGGTTGTCTCGCTGAAATCTTCAATTGTCTTCCACGTTGTATGATGCTATATCCCCTTCTATTTCGTCAAATGCTTCAAGTAACTTGTCTCTAAGTCTCTGTCCATTTGCAGGGTCTTTAAGCTTCCACACCCTTCTCCTCCAAGCCGGTCTAATTCTGGGCACCCATTTTGCCTTGATCCCAAAGTCGCTAACTACTAATCTATGTTGTGGGGTACATTCTTCGCCAGGGTAGGTTTTGGCATTTATAAGCCGCCCTCTTTCCCTATCTCTGGCGAGGATGTAGTCGATTTGGCTAGAGTGTCTGCCAGAGCGGTAGGTGACTAGGTGACTGGCAGGTTTCCTGAAGTTGGTATTGCAGACCATAAGATCGGTTGCATCACAGAACTCCAGCATTCTGGTTCCCTCCTCATTGCGGGAACCGAAGCCATAGCCTCCATGTATGCCATGGAAGCCTCCAGCACGACGTCCGACATGACCATTGAAGTCTCCAGCCACAAAGAGAAGGTCCCTGTCACTCGTCGACAAGGTAGTTTGCAAGAGGGTGTCATAGAATTGGTCTTTCAGACCATCTGGTAGCCCCGTTTGAGGTGCATAGGCTGAGATGACAGTAGCTAATCTATGATGAAGCACTAGTCTAATCTTAAGTACTCTGTCACTTACTCTAACGACCTCGATTACCTTATCCACCCATTTCTCCGCTAGAAGTATTCCTACGCCCCCGACCCCGTCAGTGTTCCCTGCCCAGAAAATCTTGTACCTGTGTTCTTTGCCTGTGAGGAACCTCGCAGAACCTCCTCTCCATCTTACTTCCTGGATGCAGCACATATCTACGCGTCTCCGTTCAAGCATCTCAACAATTTCACCAGATCTACCTTTCAGCGTGCCGACGTTGAGAGTGCCAATCCTAACAGTATGGGTGTTGGGGGTGTGGGCCTGTAGCCTGGGAAGGGGAAAAGCAGTGTCATATTAATGTTTGTTAAGATACTTTATATAATGAAAACAATCTAATGTAAAAAAATTCATACTGCAAATATTGTGACTGTATCAAGAATTCTTAGCAAAACCTCATACACACACACACACACACACACACACACACACACACACACAAACTTACACACACAAACTTACACACAAACACATCATCGTCATCATCATCATCATCATTTTAGCATCCATTTTCCATGCTGGCATGGATATAATATTAATAATAATAGTAATAATAATAATAATAATAATAATAATAATAATAATAATAATAATAATAATAATATTAATGATAATAATAATAATAATAATAATGATAATAATAATAATAATAATAATGATAATAATAATAATAATAATAATGATAATAATAAAGGTGGCTTATTTGCAATTTACAACCGAAAGACAGAACTAAAGACGTCACTAAAGTGACTAAGAGTACTAGTTAGCACCAGCATTGCTAGAAATAAGAGTCAAAACAACTCTTGGCCACAAAAATGCACTGGTGCTAACTAGTACCCTTAGTCACTTTACTGACATCTATAGTTCTGCCTTTCAGTTGTAAATTGCGAATAAACAACCTTCATCAATTATAATTTTCACTTTTACCATTTATGAAATCAACGTGGAATTCCTACAGTAACTCTTATAAACTGACTAGGTGAGCTAGCTTAACCCTCGGCTGCTGGGTAAGAACCACTGGTGAGCATTCATGAAATATATGCGTTCTTGTAAGATATGTGTATTCTTATGGCTAAGAGTTGTTTTCACTCTCATTTATATACATATGTATAATATATATATATATATATATATATATATATATATATATATATATATATATATATATATATATATAGTATATAGGAGTTAGAAGTTGAACAACCATCTAAGGGATAATAAATATCCAATATACTACTGGAGGGTTACCTATTTATATTCGAAGGCTTACTGTTGCAAGGCAATAGTACAATTGAATAGTAGGTACAAGTGGAGGTAAACACGAGTTTATCCAGAATTTATATAAGGCAAGGAAGGAAATGGAGAAGAGATTCAATTGACAAACATCAGTAGGATTTATTTACTATAATCAAAGGAATAAATAAATGAATAAATAAATAGATACAAGTTGTATTTATTCCAACGATAATAGTAAATAAATCTTACTGATGCTTGTCAATTGAATCTCTTTCCATTTTCTTCCTTGCCTTATATATACTTTATTTAAAAGCAGCAGAAATATAACAAAAAACTGTTTGTTACTCATAATTCCCACGATTGTTTTGAATTCAGATTTGTTTACATCTGTTTATCGGCTACTTTCTCATTCATTTATGACTTTACTTTTTGCCCCCATGGCTCTTAAGAAAATTTGTTGTGAAAGTGCTAAGCATCATGCTATAACACTGGAAAATAAACTGGCTATGATGAAACGTCATGCAAAAGGTGAGAAATTAGTAGCAATTGCACAATCTTTTGGGATGAATCAGATAACTGTATCGACGATTGTACAGAATAAGGACAAGATTTTAGCACATATCAAATCTGAATCTCCAGGGATGAAGAACACTATCATCAATAAGAAGAGAGGCAAAATCTTTGAAGAAATGAAAGTGTTCTTTCTCTTTGGATTGTTAGGTTGAATCGTTAGCGTGCTACTATTAGTCACACACACTAATGAGACATGGTTCTTTCAATTTCTCTCTACCAAATGCACTTTCATGTTTTGGTCAACCCAAGGTTTTAGTAGGACTCACTTGCTAAAGGTACTGTACAGCGGCAACTAAATTAGAAACCATATGGTTGTGGAGCAAACTTTTTAACCATACACCCATGCTTGCACATATATATGTAAATAATAATTTCCTGATGATGTGAACATTGAGAATTGTTATTAAATGATAAAAGCCTATCTTGTAATAGAAAACAAAATACGTTTAATGCAACAAATGTTATAATATTTAATGTTAACACTTAGATCTAGGCAAAAACAGGAACAATATTCCTCCAGAAGACTCACTTATTTCCAATCTAGTGTAACACAACAATTGCAAATGAAGAAATCTAATGCAAGTAATTTCAGGAAACCTTTTCCATGGCAAAGAACATTGCAGATACCAAAGGGAAAAGTTCTCATGGTTTAGTGTGGTGCATAGCATGGGAACACAAAAGGAGATACAACATTGGTTTGAATTGGTAATTTAAATTAATGTACATTTTTGACTGTGTGTACGTGTGTGTGTGTATGTATGTATATATATATATATAACCGGCCTTATCTAGCTCTATTTATATTATATATATATATATATATATATATCAAAGATAGTAAGAGTGAAAAAACTACAGAAGGCTTGTGTTACATGGTTAAAGTATATATTTAAATTATGTCAGAAAAATGTTATAAAATTTTTATCTATCTATATACATATGTACAAATATATACATGCATACATAGACACACATACACACACACACATGTATGTATATACATACATGCATGCATGCATACACACCACATATATGCACACACACAAACTAGACATCATTCTTTATAGATACGTATATATATATATAGGTTTAGAATGAAGAGCAACAGTAATTGGTGGTCGCTTAATTGCACACTGGTTAATTTTATCAAGCAGTTGATAAAATGTAAATTTTTGGACAAACATACTTGTAATTGAAGTTAGATAAAGCAAAATGCCTTTAATGAATTTTGTGATAATTTTGCATTTATACATATTTGCAATCAGTTTCACACACACTCATACACATACATACATACACTCTCTCTCTCTCTGTCTCTCTCTCTCTCACTCAATCACTCTCTCTCTCTCTCACTCAATCACTCTTTCTCTCTCTCTCTCTCTCTCACACACACACACACACACACACACACATATGTACAAGTGTGAGCTGTAAAGTTAATTGGCCGACTATGAAGGAGTGATGCTAGAGCTGTGAAATTTTGCATGCATTAATTTCAATTTTCTTCTTAATAACAGCATTGTTTCTCTCCAGCTAAACTGATATCTGATTGTTCAAAGAAGACTTCAAATGTGACAAGTAGTGACTTCTCTTGAAAATTTACAAAAGTAATTAGTGGAAACAGTAGATATGATGTTATCATCACTCTGATACTGGTTCTTAGCCAAGTGTTTTTTTCATGCTGGAGAAGAGATAATAGTCAGATGGGGGCCAAATCAGGTGGACAAGGAGTGTTATCAACCAGTTCAAAGCCACAGTCATTCACAGCTGCCATTGAAAGCAAGGACTTGTGTACTGGAGTATTGTCCTGATGAAACAAGACCACTTTCATCAGTTTTCCTAGGCATTTGATCTTGATAGCCTTTTAATAAGTGCTTCAGCAAGTTGGTGTAGTACTTCCGGTTGATGGTGTGACCTTTTGAAGATAGTTGATAAACACAAAGCTTTTTACATCCAACATAACTGAGGCTATCACCTTCCCTGCAGATGAAATGACTTTGGTCTTCTTTGGAGTAGGTGAGGAGACTGTTTCCACTTCCACTGCATGGATTGTCTCTTTGTCTAAGCTCGAAGTGATCAACTCAGTACTCATCCTGGGTTAAGAAACATTGAAACAAACCAGCTGGATCTGCCTCAAATGGTGTCAGATTTCCCTTTGAGATCAGCCTGGTACACTGTTGATTAGTTGATCAAGTGTCAAAAAGTGGGACCCACCTAACATAAATTTAGGTCGCGCCAAGTTTATTGTGCAGAATATTCTCAACTCTCTCACGGGATATGCTAATAGCATTGGCTATTTGACTTATAGTCAATCACCTGTCATCCATCACCATGTGGTGAATACAATTCAACTGCCCGCTTTTGTACTGTTGATAACACTTGAGTGTCATCCCCAAATATTATAAATAAGTCAACATGAATGTCATTGGGTGATAAAGCATTTTCTTTGGTACTTGGTAACACCACAATGCCAAATTTTGTCCATTTTCAAGAGAAATCACTACTAGTTACTTCTGAAGTATTCTTTGCACAGTCGGATGTCAGTTTAGCTGGAAAGAATCAAGGCAGTTCTTGAATAAGAAAGGCTGACATTAATGCAGGCCAGATTTCACAGTTCTACTCTCACTCCCTCATAGTCAGTCTATGAACTTTTCAGCCCACCCTCATATGTATGTATGCATGTTTGCATTCAGAAGCATGAAACACATTAATTTTTCTTAGAGATAAATGTACTTAATGTGTGTGTGTGTGTGTGTGTGCAAACAATATGCACACAAGCATATATGTGTGTGCGTATATATATATATATATATATATATATA
This sequence comes from Octopus bimaculoides, assembly GCF_046866305.1. NCBI lineage: Eukaryota > Metazoa > Mollusca > Cephalopoda > Octopoda > Octopodidae > Octopus > Octopus bimaculoides. The sequence goes on along the minus strand of NC_142945.1, from coordinate 35,525,414 downwards.
TATATATACCAGAGTAAGCACATAAATGTGAAACAAGGTAGAAAAAAGAGTACTCAAATACCAGAGGAAGAGTAATATATATGTATATACACACACACATATTTTGAGGTTATGAGAGGTAATGGTGTCAGGTAAGGCCCAAAGGTGTCAGGTAAGGCTGAGTAAGTGCTATGGACAGACTAGGTCCAACATAGGTCATATATTAGCATGCATATATATAAAAAATTAACAGAATGAGATGAAAATCCAAGGCTGTGAAAGATTTTAGAACATTTATAAATAGAAGGTCTTACAGCTGTTTCCGGGTAATTTTATATATCCCTTCATCAGAGACGGTGCGAGAAAATGGTTAAGCAATAGTTATTCTAGATAAGATATGAAATAGAGAGTGAAGTGGAGGAATGAAAATAGACGTGAGATGCGTAAGGACAATGTACTGCAGTTCCATTATTTAAGCAGAATAATATACATATAAATTTCTTGTACCTCGTGTTTGAGTTCCAATGGTATTTATGATTGGTCATTCCAAGACTCTATGCTAATAATAAATGCCCTGATGCAGTGCCAGGCAGTGACTCTCATGGATTCTAATCTTAGCTGATTGGAAGTGTTAACATGTACATGTTTTGTCTTGGTGTAAAAGATGGGTTGCAGCAAATATCCTGCTCAATACTTCAGATATGCTTGTTAGTTGTCTGACCATAACCATTTGAGCATGTCCTTTAGTGGCTGATGATATGTGCCTCTCTGATCATGAGCAGAAGTAGTGGGGGAGCATCATAATCATGTGTTGAGAAGGAATCTTTGGAGTTTGAATTATTCACCTCAGGAAACATGGCTGTTTCATTTATCATCCTTAAATAACCCTTATTCAGAGACCTTCTGAGCAGGATGAGCAACTCGACCTGAAGAAAATTCTAACTGGGCTCCACCTGCAAAGTCACGCACAGTTTATCTTGATATGAAGTCACTATGTCGAACATGTACAGTTGTGATGCATGTGCCTGGTGCACTCTTATCAGACGGGTAGTCATAATGAGTACATTGGGCTTCATATATTTGTATTCCAGTGTTACTTTGATGGTATATGCTACTCCCTCACTCAGTAATAATAATAATTTCTTTTATTTGCCATAGGGGCATTGATTTGAGAGGTCATTACAAAAACAGGTTGCAGTTTATGTGGGTGTAGACTTAATATTAGATGTGGAGGTAATAAAAAAAAAAGAGATGAAAATTATTCGTCATATTTGAATACATGGATAATACACCTCTCCTGATGCTGAATATTCTCCAACTAGGGCCAATCAAGGAACACTGCTGATGCAAAATCATCCGGGCCATCAAGTGCAATCACCTTCTCCTAACTGTTGTTCTCCAATCAATAACCTGAACTGAGAATAAATGTTAAGGAAAACAACAATGTTAATAATGATGATGATTGTGTGTCTGTGTGTGTTGAGGGGGGGGGGTGACATTGGTTACAGTGATGTCAAAAGTGATGTTGACACAGTTGCTGGTGATGATGATAATGAAGAGGAGGAGGAAGAAAAAGAGGAGTATAAGGATGATGAATGTAGGGAATGTTTATTTTGTTTTGAATTGAGCATGATCAATGAAAGGATGACGAACATGAGGCTTTTGTGTTTCGTTTTGTTTTTTTGTTTTGTAGTTTCTATAGCATATCATACATGTGTCTTGTTAAAATTGTAGCAAATGTAAAAGAGCAAAAACAACAATAACCATCAAATACAAATTCTTCCGGTAATATTTATCTATTGCTGCATGCACCTCATTTAAACACAAACAATGTAACTTTATAAATCACGAATCACATATTCATTGATTCAAATATCACTCGGATAACACTGAAAATGTTGCAAAGTTTGAGAAAAGCAGAAAACATTGGAAGACATTGCTAGAAACTCGAAAAAAAAGTTATTTCTTCAAGAATATATCTTCGTTCATGTAGTGTTTATTGTGTAGAAGTTTTAGTGTATAAGCAGATATGCATATATACATACATGCATAGATTCAAACAAACATATATATGTATGTGTGTGTGTATAAATATGCATACATAAATATATGCATGGATACATGCACATACACACATATAAAAATATATATATATATATATATATATATATATATATATATATATATATATATATATATATATTTATATATATATATATACACACACATATTTACATGAATATGTAGGTATATTGTATAAAGGATTGTAATTATTCCGTTATAACGTAGGTATATATATATATATATATATATATATAGGTTCAAAAAAGACAAAAAACAATAACAAAAAAACAACAAAGTGAGGACGTGATACGGATAGTGTTATTAGATGCTCAGGAAAGGAAAGAGAGAGAGTGTATGACGTTTCGGGCGGAGCCCTTCGTCGGAAAGACGGAAAGTTCAAAGATTGGAAAAACGGAGGAAGAAAAAATCAGCACCGATGCCCACGAGGTTACATTGTGGATATATATATATATACACACACACACACACACATACATATATATGTATTATATATGTATGTATGTATGTATACACACATACAATGCAGACATATATATATGTGTATATATATATATATATATATATATATATATATATATATATAACCT